>NW_007579672.1:104332-119322 GCF_000690725.1 Stegastes partitus | reverse complement strand
TCTCCCACCTCGATGGTGTACTGCTCGAAGATGCGCAGCTGCAGGAAGATGTCCAGCTTGATCTTGCGCTCGTGGAACAGCTCCTCCATCTGGCCCTGCGCCTCGTCCAGCTGCTGCAGCACCCCCTGGATGTGAGCGATGGAGCTGCAGTGCGGCGTCTTGTTGGTCGACATGGCCGCATCTCTGCAAAGACGCAACGGAGAAAAGAATGGATCGACTGCAGGAAGCGCAGCGTTCACGTCGCTGCAGCAGAAACGAGTTTGGGATTTTATAGCTAAATCAAACCGCTAACATGTTTCATCGGGTTTCTCTGGATAACGTGAAGTCCTTTAGATGACACACGCTGTGAACTCTAAATACATGAAACTGAAGTGATCTTAAGGCGCTTTAAATTATTTACGAGGTGCGATAAAAAAGCTCAGTGTGTGTTTCTGACACTGCGGCCCTTCTGTTAGCTTAGCATCGTACAGGTGGACCTTATGCGAGGTGCTCATTTGAGATTCAATCGTGGACGTGAGGGGGTCCAAGTCTGCAGAAACCTGCGTTAACAGGCCCGAGACGATGCGACCTTCATGTGGAGGATCGTCACGGTGACGGGAGGAGGGTCTGCAGCTACCACAAGGAGAAGAAACAGCAGACGAGTCCGAGACAGGAGCTGCTCGCTGTGTTCTTCAACATTCGCCTGGTTCTTACCGTGAATTCACCTCCCAGAGTTCTACTGTGACGTCTGGAGGCAGAACATTCGCTGTAATTAACACCAGTCTCTGTCGACACCACCACCATCGTCGCCCTCCACCTGCCCGTCTCACCAGATCCGTCTACCTGCGACTTCTTCCTCATCCCCAAAACTGAACTCCAGTTAGAGGGCTGGACACAGTTCAGGAGATTCAGACGGCGCTCCACGTTTACAGATCAGGACTTCCAGGGAGCGCTACCAGTGCTGCAGGAGCTCTGGGAGCAGAGCATCAAATCTTCTGAATCACTTTTAGATGTAATTGAGGGGGTTGGTGCCAAACTGGGCCGAACCACACTGACCAGCTTTAGAGAAAAATGGGCCCAAAAATTTGTGTTCCTAAAAGAACATCCTGGTTGTTGGAGGAGTGACCATCCAGAGATGTTCCAACGCTGACCAGAGATAGAAACAGATGCTCTGCGATGACTTATTTCAGTTTTAATTTGTCTTCTGCTGAGTGCCAAAGCGGGCCGATCCTCGTGGTGGTTAATGAAGTTTAATTTACCTACGAGTTGAGTTTTTAAGGGGCTGTCCGCCATCTTCAATCGCAAACACGTTGCAACTACCTGAGATATAACGGTCAGCGATTCCCAGTTTGCCACTAAATTTTCAGACCAAAACCATCATGGGCCAAACTTTTTATTGTGACACTACTGGTGGGCTGCTGGTTGGCCCACTTCGGCCCTGAACCCTTTGATTTATTTCCAATTCTGAAATACAAAACCCATTTAGCGAACCGGAGCTGAGACGTGTTTACAATCAGCGTTCATGACTGTTTGTCGTCTTCCCTCGGCGGCGACACAAACGTGACATTTCGATGACATTTTGAGTATTAACGTTGTTACCTGAGCCGCTGAGTAAACCCGTCTCCCTCTAACGACGTCATAAATATTAACATCAGAACCGTGGATAATGAGAACTCTGTGATTACCTGAGCTGCTGTATCAACTCCTCTCCTTCCTTGATCACGTTGAGCGTCGCCTCCAGCGTGGCCGTCTGCTGCTGCTGGAACTGCTGGATCAGAGTCTGAACCGAGTCCACCGAGTCGCAGCACACGTCGTCCAGCAGCTGTTTCTGCAGCTCCTCCATCCACGACCACAGCTGGACAGATGTGACCCACTCGTTAGAACAGAACGGAAACCGGCCGTCTCCGAGGCTAAAGTGAAACTGTGGCCCACCTCTTTGGTGTGAGTGTGGAAGGACACCGACATGTCCAGCAGCAGCTTCCTGTGCTCGACCCGGCGGACGAAGTCCTGGATCCGGACCTCCAGGTGTCGCGCTGCTTTGTAGATTTCTTCTGGGTCACATTCTCCGGTTTGAGCCAGTTGTTCTGCCGCCTCCAGCAGCTTGTCTGCATTCGTGTACGTGTTCTGAAACAAAGAGGAAGAACCGTCGTCATCATCTGGTTTCTGTTTTACTGCTGAGTCGGAGGGTTTTCTGCTCCTCTGTCACTTTTCATGCCAGCAACAGGTCCTGCACCTCAACACCAGCACGACCACGGCTACAAGTAGACAGAACTCACAAATATCCAAACATTTAATATAACATTTAATTTACATTCTGGACAAATTTAGTTTGCTGTTACAGCAGACAGGAACCGTAGCATCCAAATCTGTCTGTATTTGGTCTCCACCAGCGTTTAATTTAACAGCGTTCACACCAGTAATAACACACATACACATGTCATGAAATATTAATTCTGTTTCTGTAAATCATCTTCCTCCTTCTCCCATAAAAAGGACTAAATCCTGTCTGAGTATTAAAGCTCCCAGCATGCACCGGGACAAACGGATTAGTGTCGGTTTCTTCTGGTCAACGCAGCAGATGATCTGGAATATCTCACTTCAGGAAATGTATTAGGTCTGAGATATTCTGACGGGAGGCCGGAGCGAAACGAAGAAGTGCTGCCCTGTAATCACAGTTATTCCAGGATATGAGTCGGCCTGTTAGCGGATGCTTCACATGTTGGAGGGATTAGTCTGAAGATAAAGGTTCTAATTTACGGGAGATTGTTGCGCTTTGCTGCATGACTGGTTTGGTTCAGTGTGAGGATTACAGCAGAGAGACGACAGGAGGCCGAGACCTCAGACCTGAGCACACAAACCTGACGTTTTACACAAACTCATGATTTAAATAAACTTAAACTGTTAGCGCTCCTCCTGATGCTAATGCAGCTATTACAGAGTACATTTAACCAACCAGGAGGTACATCCCAACCACCCACCCGTTAGCCTAAACAACATANCCCAAAATGAGGATCCAAACCAGTTGAAAAAAGCTAAAACTAAGTTGTGAAAAAATACAAAAACTACGTTCGAAAACAGGCCTGAAGCCAGTCTGAAACCAGTTTAAAACCACCGATGTAAAACCAGAAAAACAGTCCTGAAACCAGTTTAAAAACAATCCTAAAACCAGTCTTAAGCCAATTTAAAATCAGTCTGAAGCCAGTTAAAAGTCAATCTGAAACCAATTACAACAAGTGTGAAACCAGTTTTAAACCAGTTTAAAAACAAGATTAAAACCAATCCACAAACAGTCTGAAACCATTGTGAAACTAGTGTAAAACCAGTGTGGAACCGGTTTAAAACCAGTCTGGAACCAGTTCAACAACAGGCCTGAAGCCAGTGAGAAGCCAGTTTAAAACCAGTCTGAAACCAGTGTGAAACTGGTTTGAAAGCAGTTTAAACCCAGTGTGAAACCAGTGTGAAACCAGTGTGAAACCGGTTTAAAGGTGCGGCTGAAGCTGCTGCTGTCACCTCTTCAGGTTGTTCCTGGGTTTGGTCAGCGCCGGTGTCTTGGGCAGGTGCAGCGGCTCCTTCAGCGCCCCCTTCAGGTGGGTCATCCTCTCCTGGATCACCTCCCGGATGTTCTTGATCCACTCCTGCTTGGCCTCCATGCTGGACGCCTGCAGCACAAACAGCTTCGTGTTACACCTGGAAGGAAACACCTGGAAACACCTGGAGACCCCTGGAAACACCTGGAAAGACCTGGAAGGAAACACCTGGAAAGACCTGGAGACACCTGGAGACACCTGGAGACACCTAGAAACATCTGGAGACACCTGGAAACACCTAGAAACACCTGGCGACATCTGGAGACACCTGGAAACACCTGGAAACACCTAGAGACACCTAGAAACACCTGGAGACACCTGGAAACACCTGGAGACACCTAGAAACACCTGGAGACACCTCGGAGCCAGCGAGTACAGAAACACTGAGACGGGAAACGGTTTTAGTTTTTACTGAACTCACTTTGAGCACCGTCTTGTTGTCGGAGGACGGAGTTCTTCCGGCCCAGAGAGCGAACTTACAGGGGTCGCCCTCGATGTGCTCGGTTACGCCCAACTCCGACGTCTGCAGGAGAACGACAACGTTACCAGAACACAGTCGGTGTTTGGTCAACGTCAGGAGAACATAACATTGTTCCAGTTTAAAGACGTTTGACGTGTTAAAATGTTAATATGGACAATTCTGGACAAGTTTAAAGTAGTTCTGGACAAATGTTGAGTCATTTACCGCCACCGTCACGGTTCCGGCGGCTCGGACTCACCAGTAGTCTGTTCTTGTACTGGTACTTGGTTCTGCCGGCCGAGTCTTTGATCTCTTTGCTGAAGACGAGCGAGAACTCGAAGAGGAAGAGGTGTCGGTCGCGTCCCTTCCTGATCAGAGACCGAGGATCCCAAACCTGGAAGCTGTCCTGCAGGATGAGTTCTCCCTGGACCTCCAGGTTCTCCTCGAAACCTGGGAGGAACCACAGACGAGCACCAGGATTAGACAGAACCGGGCCTCGTGTAGGAAGAACGGCAGCAGAGAAATGTTTGGGTTTGTGATCGTTGTTTAACGGATGTTCCGGGTTTTCATGTAAACAGAACATCTGGTAAGATCACAGAAAGAAGTATCATGCTGCTGCTGCCACATGTACAGATGTTCCACTCTTTTGTGTGTCCGTTGTGTGTCTGTTGTGTGTTCGTTGTGTGTCTGTAGTGTGTCCGTTGTGTGTCTGTTGTGCGTTTACCCTCCAGCATGGCCAGGTGCATGGCGTCGTTGGCCCTCTTGGGAACTCCCAGCATCACCTCCAGGCCGTCCTTGATCTCACCTTTACCCTCCTCGCAGCACGACAGCAGCTCCTGCAGGACGACAGCAGGTTTACTCGTGTTGTTGTTGTTGTTGTTGTTGTCGTTGTTGTTGTCGTAGTGTTTGTGTGTCCGTACCTTGAGCAGCAGCTGGTACTTGGTGATCCTCTGCACCGGCTTGATGAGGTAGGAGGAGATGGAGTTGGCCAGACCTCGTCTCTGCTGGATGTCCTGAACACAAACACAACCAGTCAGGTCAGTGAAGGTGATCAAACAGCTCCATCTGCTGGTGAGACGGAGGAACTACAGCCTGGAAACACACAAAGCTGCAGCTGGTCTGACGCATAAAGCTATACATTTAGATAATAAACGGGTTTTAAGCTCCATATTCACTCTGATCCTGATTGACTGAGTCTTTGCTCCTGTTTGTTGTCGCCCTGAAACCTGAACACAGTTTAAATACTTTAAAAACACACAGATTTAATTTGTGAGAGGGTTCAAAACAAATAAAATCTTTCTAGAAAACAACTGAAAACAGGATAAAACTCCTTTTAAATCAACTTTGCACAGCGTTTTTTGTTTTGTTTTTACCAGAAAAAGGACAAAAATCTTGTAAAATCTACTTTACACGACTTTTTAAATAGAAAACAGGATTAAAAAACGTGTAAAATGAACTTTTCGTGTCTTTTTAGTTCTCTTCCTTTAATCATCTTTATCATTTTTCTTTACATTTTTAATAAATTTTTTAAGACATTTGACTTTTAAAATGTTTATTATTAACATTATTCCATTGTTTATGAATTCTATGTAGTTTTTTTTACCATCTTGTTTATATTTGTGAAGATTTTTCTGACTTTTCATTCGTATTTGTGCTTTTTCGGGTCCTCTTGGTGATGATTTATCTGATTCAGCAGCTGTTACAGACTCCTGAAGCTTTTACAGAAAATTTTAATGACATGTTATTCACTCAACATTTTATGACTGAAAACTTGGAGAAAATTGATTTTGTTTTCTGGCTTTTGACAGAATTCCTTCACCGTAGTTCATCAGCAACAGTTTGAACGCTGCTTTCATTCATGTTTTTACATTTCTGCTCCAAAAAAATGTGAAAATTCTCAAAGTTTTTAATCAGGTGACGTCTGAGCTTCACACCGAAACAATAAACTTGTGAAATCCTCCTTTAATTAACGAACTCTTCCGTTTGTTCGTCGTCGTGATGAACAAACGAAGTTTAAACTCACGTCAAAGAACGTTCCGGCGTGTTCCAGGATCAGCTGGCTGGAGTCGGGCTTGTTTTTGCAGTAATCCACGTAGATGTGGAACTTATCGGCCTGGAGGACAGAAAACACACGAACGAGGATCAGATCCGGGTTTATTTAAACCTGGTTTACTGGAAACCGGGTCAGACTCTCACCCAGGTGACGAAGCAGTGGCCCACGTCTTCTGGCAGCTGCTCGTAGTTCACCAGCTCCTTCAGGAAAATACTGGAGACACAGAAACACACTNTCAGTGCACAACTCTTGAAGTGTTTTTTTCCCCACTAGCCTCCATAACGGCCTACAAAAGACGAAGCTACAAAACTTGTATGTTTTTTTTTTTGGCATTTCCAAACACGCTCATGTTTAGCTCTCTCCACGAAATGCGACCTCTCGTTCAACCTCCACCTGTCGGTAGCAGGTACAGGTAGCGTAGCATCGAGCTCCCTGAAGGAATAAAGACTTAAAGCAGAGAGACGAAGCTGAAGACTTTAATGAGCGACTTCTGTTTGATGTTTGCTTGGTTCTGGTAGATGCACATAATCAGATGCAGATGAGGAGAGCCGGGATGTGCTCAGCAGTAATGAAGGACATGAAGCTCTCCCACATTCACATGGGGCACGTATGTGAGTAAACACATGCATCCTAAGCGTGTGCTCATGTTAATCATAATGTTAATAAATGGAGGATTTTACCAACAAAACTGCAGAGAGAGAGTTTACAAGGTTAATCCTAATCCAGAGTGTAAACATCAGATTACACAACTACTCTTTATGGGATTAACACGCGCTCCTTTATGGGATTATCCCCGCTATCGACCAGTAAATGATTTATTAGTGGTCAAGGATTCAAACGACAGAACCGCAGAGGAGACGAGGAAGAAGAAAAAAGGAGCATGAGTGTATTTAAGTGGATGATGCCGATCAGAGACGTCGTTGTCTGACTGGTTCCCACGTCTCTGTTCACAGGAAGTCACACATGCTGCCGTCCCAGCGCTAGCTCCACTGTACCACTAATTAAACCAAACGACTGACAGCTCGGATAGAGACGAGCATCACACGCTCTCTGTGGATCATCTCCACTTCAAAGCCCTCCAGAGCTCCGGCTGCATGTCAACCAAACTGTCTGTGAGCTCATCTGAGCAGATCCAGCCGACGGGTCGGAGCGCCGAGCCCAGCAGCAGATGTTGGCCACGCCGAGGGTTCTGATCTGGACAGAGGAGCCTCGCTGTACGTCGTCAGCTCTCCTCATTAGAGGCTGTGCGGACTACAGATGCGTGGAGTTGCCGTTGGGTTGCGTAAGCTGTCTCCGGTGACGGACCGGCACTCTGTCTGAACCTTCCTTCATTAGGATGGCGCTGGGCTGAGCAGGATTCATCTCTGCTGTTTGTGCTGCAGCGTTTCTGGTTAACAGGGTTCAGCTGAGGCGGCGTTACCTTCCTAACTCATTGACTTTTTGTTTTCTGCAAGAACCGCCCCGTAGAACCATCTTCAGGACAGAAAACAGACGCTACGTAGCTACAAGCAGCTCGTCTGCTCGAGGCTGAAGCTCTGTTCCATCGCAGAACTGCCCCCGTAGAGTCATTTTAAGGGGCAACAAAAGTTCCTACTCTGGTGCAGGTGCAATCAGCACATCCAGGGCTGAAAAAATACAACTGCAGTTCCTCAGATGTCCACTAGAGGCTCCAAAAGTAAGTCGACCCCCGTGTTAAACGTCTGACTTTACAGCAGACATAAACTGGTTTACAGCCCGGTGCAACGACCTGATCTGGTCTCTGTAGCTAGTCTCCTACTTCATGACAACGGCACTGAGGAGGATTTTTTATAAAACGTTCCAGTTTTAATTAGATTAAAGCTTAAAGTTCAGCTTAATTCAGGTGGTGGCGGCTGCGTACGAGGTGGACAATGAAGTCCAGGATGGCGCTTGCCTGTGAAAGACGTTTTCTGCTGTAAATGCTGCAGTTATTCTAAAACAGGGTTCAGTTTAAGGAGTTGTACTTCCTAACTTATAGACGTTTTATTACATTTAAGCTGTTTTCCATTGCAGTACATTTTAAGGTGGTCTGAATCTTTGTGCGACCGCGTTAACCGCCGCTGTAGAACCGTTTTTAGGGATAAAAAATTTCCTACTCTGGTGCCGATGCAATCAGCAGCGTCCAGGTCTGAAAACTGCAGTTCCTCAGATGTCCACTAGAGGCTCCAAAAGCCAGTGGACCCCCATGATAAACGTCTGCCTTTACAGCAGACATAAACTGGTTTACAGCCCGGTGCAACAACCTGATCTGGTCCTTTAGCTAGTTTCCTACTTCATGACAACGGCACTGAGGAGGATTTTTTATAAAACGTTCCAGTTTTAATTAGATTAAAGCTAAAAGTTTGGCTTAATTCAGGGCGTGTCCACCGTTACAGGACAGTCCAGCCCTCAGTCCTGCTCACTGTCACCCTCTTAACTCCTTTTTGGACTTTTGGGCTTCAAACAGACGGAGCTGTTTCCAGAGCAGGACCTCCATTAGAAGTTCTACAGGAGCAGAGCAGAGCTGCACAACACTGTGACAGGATCTGGAACTGGTTCTGGTTCTGATTCTGACCCTGTTGGCTTGAATTTGTCACTGAAATACACACAAATTGGACCAATTAGAGCACACAGCTGGAGCTACATCCAGTAATTTGTTTCAGTCGAAGTTAAATCTGTCGGCTCCTGAAGCTAAAATGAGAAACCGCGGTAGAAGCTAACCTGTTGTCGTCACGTCGGGGTGTTTAGTATCTGTAACATCCAGACATGCTGCAGCTTTGCCTTTCTGGGTTTCTGAGTTCAGACATGACTGCGACACAACCTGAGCAGAGAGTTTCTTCCTCCTGTTTCTGTGACTGTAGTTCAGGTCTGAGCTCTGTCTGGTGTCAGAACTACTGAGCATCACAGCAAAGAGTCCACATTTCTGCTCACAAAACCTCTCCATGAGCTGGGTGTGCAGCGTTTGACGGAGAGCAGCAGCAGCAGCGAGGCCCGGCGGCGGCGGCGGCGGTGGATAACATCTCCTGCAGACCTTCCAGAGGAGCTGGAGGACCATACATGGTTATGAGCCGCCGTGTGCCGCCGCCCAGGCTTTGAAAACTTAATCAGGCAGATTACTTACAGATGTTTGAAAGAAAAACAAAAAGTGGATATTGATTAAAAAAAAACAAGCGAGCAGCTCCGGAGCCGTCCCGGTCGGAGGCTCTGGTGTGGAACCGGATCTGGACTCACCTGAGCCACGTCCTCGAAGTCGTCGTGCCTCTTCTGCAGGGCCCGGGCCCGGTGCAGAGACTTGCCCACGCCGGTGTGTTTGCTGAGGAAGGCCTCGCCGTGGTTCTCGATCCAGTCCATCACCTGCACACAGGAAACACCGTCAGAGGAGCACCGAGGGTCCAACGCAAGGTTCTGGTTCTGAAACGCTCTGGGGCTTCATGAACAAAGGATCAGACGATGAAACAGGAATGACAGTTTTGACTTTTTGTTTGTTTGTTTTATGGTCAAACTCTAAACAAACACTTTTTGAACTTCTCATTATAATTTAACAAAACAGAGAAAATCTATAAATAACACTTAAAACGTTTATTTACCATTTTTATTCCTTAATATACTTTTTTTTTTTTTTTTTTTTAAATAATGGCAAATATCCATAAAATATCAAAGAAACTAAAATGTGGCCAAAAAAAAAGTGAAAATCTGGCAGCAAGGATCCCAGAAAACTGACGTTAAGACGGTGGAATATTAGAATTATTATAATATTGTTAAAACAACAACAAACATCTGTAAAGTAGGGAATTATTTTTGCTGATTTAAATACAATAAAAATTTTAATTTTAGAGTCAAATTGAGAAAAGAGAAAATCAGAATTTGTAAAAATACAGATTTCTGAACAAGCTGAAAATAAATTAAAATAATGTCCTCAGTAAAAGTTTTTTTTTCTTTTAATTATAATAAAGGTTTTGATAAAATATAACAAAAGAAAACTGAAAATTCCCTCGTCACTAAAAATAAAGTAAAAATAAAATAAAAGTACAAATTTAATGAAATTAAATAAAGTAAAAATAAAATAAAATATATTTGTTGTTAAATATATTTTTAAAAATGCATTTAAAATCCATATTTTGATAAATATTAATTTGTTATTTTACAACATTTCACTATAAGATTACACTTTTTAAAATCATATTTAAATCAGAGAAGTAATAATTATTTTATGGACATTTACGTTTTTAGGATTAAAATGTTCAGTAATCGTTCTAACGGTTGTTTTTCTGGTTCTTCATGTTGTTCTTCAGTCATCCTATCAGCTGATGTCATGGTTCTGTTCTGACTAAAGCTCCCTCCGGCTGAGCTCCGGCTCCGTCAGAACCTCATCAGAACCTCGTCTCGTCACCGCGTCGGGTCTCTGGAGCTGCAGCAGCGGATCGGGTTCAGCTCCAGGTCCAAACACTCGGCGCTGCAGCCTCGGCTCCGTCTCCGGGGCCCGATAAATCCAGCGGCACCGCGTCCTGCTGATTTACGGGCTCCTCTGGTTCCGTCTCACTCCGCTGCATGGATGCGGTTCTGGAGCGTCTCTCGGGTCTCGTCCGGCCACGAGCGGTCCGCCTGGCAGGGTTCTGTTTCTGTGATTTACGGCCTGAGGTGATGTCTTCTTTGTCTCTGAGCGTCTCCTGATCGGCGCCAGAACTCACATGTCTGAGCTCCGGTCGACCCGAAGCCGGTTCAGGCAGCGTTGGACCGCCACGGCTGGGTTCTGACGCAGCCGGGACACGTTCTGTCGTTTTCTAACCCATTTCAGAGTCACGTTGGACCAGTACTGGCACGCTGAACACATTCTGAGTCAAATTCTGTCCAACTGGACCCCGTTTGGATCGTCTTTAGAACTCTGGAGAGATTCTGAACCATTTTTGAGAGCTTTGGCGTCCCTGAACACACCTCTGATCCTTCTGGACGAGTTTGGAGTCACTTTGGTCAAAGTGTTTGTCATTTTTAGACAGTTTAGGTCCCTTTGGTTCCCTTTTTGGGTTTGAACCTATTTTAAGTCATAATAAAACACATTCTGAGACATTATGGACCATTTTTTAGTCCAATTTTTGAGAGTTTTTATGTCCCTGAACTCATTTCTGATCCTTCTGGACGAGTTTCTGTCGTGTTTGGATGGTTTTTGTGTCACTTTGGATCAGATCGTGTCATACTGAGCCTGTTCTGAGTCATAATAAAACACATTCTGAGACATTTTGGACCGTTTCTGAGTCATTCAGAACCAGTTTTTTGTCATATCCAGATCCTCTGTGAGTCATTCTGGATAAATCCCGACACACTGAAGACATTTCAGATCGTTTTGGATCAAGTTTTGTCACACTGGGCCTAGTTTCAGTCATTCTGGACAAAATTTTGAGCAAATTTTGGCAGAATTCTTTCACATTTGACCATTTTAAAGTTGTTTAATACACCATTGCATCACAGTGGACAGATTTTAAGACATTTCTGAACAAACTGTGTCGTATTCAGTCAGTTTGGACTCAGTTATGTCACGCTGGAACAGTTATTAGTCATTTTGCACATATTTTTATTGTATTCTGAGACATTTTTAACCGTTTTTAATTCATTTTGGGCAGCGTGTTGTCATCTATTTGTCAGTCTGTAGACTCATCTTGAACCTTCCTGGGGCTGTACTTTGTGTTGAGGATCTTTATTTAAAAACCTGCAGGAATCCTCTCAGACGGTTTCTATCTCAGGAATCTTCACGTTGAGCAGCAGCTTCGGAGATGAATGAACGCGTTGTGGAGAATCTGGTCAGAGTTCATCGTCTGGCGGCAGACTTCACGCCGGCAGAGAAGATTTCAGGCTTTGGTTCCAGAAAAGTTGCCGAAGCTCAACTCTTAATTCAGCGAATCAGGAGTTTGTATGTTTTTATCTTTTAGCTCCTGAGAGCTGCAGAAAACGTAAATGGCAACCAACAGCAGCCGCGTTTAATAAAACACTAAAAAAAATATTGTTTTAAACAGGATTTGACTGTAATTTTATCATTTGTGGTGTTTTCCTGTTACAGAAAAAAAATCACTGAAAAAAATTAATTCTTTTAAAAAGGCCAAAATTATAAATAATGTCCACTTTAAATAATAATAATAACTACATGTTGATGCGATGACAGCGGTTTGTTCTTTTACAACGTGTGACGCAGTTTTACTGCATTTAAATCACAAAAACTATCATTACTTTACAGATATTTACTGTTATTTAAGAGAAAAACTTTTATATTAAGGATTTTAAAAAATGATAAATAATAACTGCTATTTTTTTTTTAAATTTCAGTTTTGTTAAATTACAGAAAATGTCTCGCAAAAGAAATCTAGTAATTTTTTTTAAATTTACGCATTGACTGTAAATAAATAAAAACTGCCCCAAACTGTAAATAATGTGTAAAAATCTGTATTTTCACAAACAGTAATTTGATTTTTTACACTGTGAGACTGTTAAATTCACTTTTACTGTTTTCAAATCAGCTAAAAATATATTTTACAGATATTTGCTGGTATTTTCAGTTTTACAGTTTCTCACGTTTTTTTTGACTCCTTTGCTGCCAGATTTGCTCAGTTTTGTTTTTTTTTTCATTATTTTATTTATTTTATATATTTGGACTCCTTTGCTACCAGGTGTATTTATTTATTTATTTTATTTTATTTATATTTTATTTTATTGTATTTATTTATTCCAGGTTTCCAGTCTTTTCCACCCTCTCTGTGTTCTCCTTCACCTGCTGGACGTCCTGCTGGAACACACACAGCTGCAGCCTCTGGTGCAGTCGGACCTTCCGGTGCTGCCAGATGTTCTCCAGACGCCGCTGGTGGTGCAGAACCTCGTGGACCACGTCCAGGATGCAGTGGACCTGCTCGGGAACACACCGGTTCAGTCCGTCGGGTACAAACGTGAACGTTAACGTGTTCAACGTGAGCAGCAGGTAGAAGACGACTCACCGCCTTGGAGTAGTTGGCCGTCGCCGTGAGGGACTCGGAGTTTCCAGGACTCAGAGGTCTCTGCAGGACGTCCAGCAGCGCCTTACCGTCCTGACTCACCTGGAGAACACACACAGGTAGGAACAGGTGAAGAACAGGTAGAACGAGTGTCATGTCGGCCTCCATCCCATAACACTGGGCCCTCCATCCCATAATACTGGGCCCTCCATCCCATAATACTGGGCCCTCTATCCCATAATACTGAGCCCTCCATCCCATAATACTGAGCCCTCCATCCCATAATACTGGGCCCTCCATCCCATAACACTGGGCCCTCCATCCCATAACACTGGGCCCGTCTGAGCCCGTCTGAGCCGTGGGTTTACCTCGGTGTAAGCCTGGGTCACCTGCTCGTACAGACTCTGGTGTCGGTGGATGGCGATCTCCAGCTCCTGCATCTCCGTGGGCAGCCCCCCCTCGCTGCAGACCTTACACCAGGCCTCCACCTCGGACAGGAACTGACCGACAAACACAACAACAACAACAACAACAACAACAGGCTCATTATTATATGATTCCATCTGGAACCAAGATATAAGTCATATGAGTCATTGGCTTTGTCGTTCTGTAGTCGTTGTATGTCTCTGTTGTGGTTGTTTTGTGTCTCTTTGTGGTTGTTTTGTGTCTCTTTGTNAACACCGTCAGAGGAGCACCGAGGGTCCACCGCAAGGTTCTGGTTCTGAAACGCTCTGGGGCTTCATGAACAAAGGATCAGACGATGAAACAGGATGTGGGTCAGAGCAGCTTCAAACTGCTGCAGGTCAGTGTTCATGTCCTGTGAGAACCCAAGTAGACGTCGGGTTTGAGTTCTGCAGCTGAGACGGACTTGATCGTCTCCCGGCGCTGATCAAACCCACAGAAACCCGTCAGAGATGAACAGAACCCATCTGGACTTTAGTGTCCAACACTTAGAATAAAAATCTAAATTCCTGACAGATGAAGTTTAAATGAACGTAGTGACGAGTTTAAAACAGGATTTATAGAAAATGTAAAAGTGGCGCGTTCATTAAAATAAAACTATTTATTATATTTAAAAGATGTTTTCTGTCAGTGAAACTTAGAGAAATCCTGTAATTTTACTGTTTTTACTGTTTAATTATGTTTGTAATTTACTATTTTAATGTTTATTTAATTTTACTTTTATTGTGTTTAAGACAGAAATGAAGACGTGCAGCGACCACGACACATTTAAATAAATTAACGGACATAAATAATTAAATAAATTAATCAATGCGACACGTGTCCAGAAACTCTGGTTTAAACTCGTTTGTACTTTAAAGTTGGTTCTTCTGTTGGTAATTTTCTGATTTACTTTAAAACATCTGTTAAGAAAATGTGAACATGTGGTTGTTGAATCTATCACCCTGTAAAAAACATGAAAATAGAATTATATTATGGTCAAACGTTGGTGTTTGATGTGGACATTATTTACAGTTTTGACCTTTTATTTGTTTGTTTGTTTGTTTGTTTTACGGTCAAACTCAAAACAAACACTTTTTGAACTTCTTATTACAATTTAACAAAACAGAGAAAATCAATAAATAACATTTAAAACTATTATTTACCATTTTTATTCCTTAATATACTTTTTTTTCTTTTTTTTTAAATAATGGCAAATATCCATAAAACACACATTAAATAAATTAAAATGTGGCCAAAAAACAGTGAAAATCTGGCAGCAAAGATCCCAGAAAACTGACATTAAGACGTTGGAATATTATAATTATTATAATATTCAGAACTGTTAAAACAACAACAAACATCTATAAAGTAGGGAATTATTTTTGCTGATTTAAATACAATAAAAATTGTAATTTTAGAGTCAAATTGAGAAAAGAGAAAATCAGAATTTGTAAAAATACAGATTTCTGAACAAGCTGAAAATAAATTAAAATAATGTC
>NW_007579672.1:93358-94706 GCF_000690725.1 Stegastes partitus | reverse complement strand
GCCTGGGTCACCTGCTCGTACAGACTCTGGTGTCGGTGGATGGCGATCTCCAGCTCCTGCATCTCCGTGGGCAGCCCCCCCTCGCTGCAGACCTTACACCAGGCCTCCACCTCGGACAGGAACTGACCGACAAACACAACAACAACAACAACAACAACAACAACGGGCTCATTATTATATGATTCTGTCTGGAACCCAGATATTAGTCATATGAGTCATTGGCTTTGTCGTTCTGTAGTCGTTGTATGTCTCTGTTGTGGTTGTTTTGTGTCTTTTTGTGGTTGTTTTGTGTCTTTTTGTGGTTGTTTTGTGTGTCTTTGTGATTGTTTTGTGTCTCTTTGTGGTTGTTTTGTGTCTCTTTGTGGTTGTTTTGTGTCTCTTTGTGGTTGTCTTGAGTCTTATTGTAGTCATTTTCTGCAGCCTTGTGATTGTTGCGACTCTCTTTGCGGCCATTTTGTGTCTATATGTGGTCATTTTGTGTCTCTTTGTTGTAATTTTGTGGTGTTTTTGTCGTCTCTTTGTCATCATGTTGTCGTCGCCGTGCGCCCCACCTGCTCAGCCTTCTGGTGGAACACCGACGACATGGCCAGGATGGTGGAGCGCTCGTCCAGTGCAGCGGCGAAGCTCTTCCAGTCCTGATCCAGCTGGCCTGAGATCTGCTTGATCTGCGCCGAGGCGTAGTGTCCGGCCTCGGCCAGCCGCCCGGCCACCGACATGATCCGGTTGATGTTGACGTAAGCGTTCTGGAGGGGCAACGGGAGGTCAGTGTGGGGGACGGGTCTGGGCGGTGGGGGGTTAGGGTAACTGGTGTTGGGTTTAGGGTTAGAGTTAGTGGTGGTGATAGTGATAGGGTTAGTGGTGGTGGTGGGGATAGGGTTGCTGGTGTTGGTGGGGTTAGGGTTAGCGCAAGGGTTAGTAGTGGTGGGGTTAGAGTTACTGCTGGTGGTGGTGATAGGGTTACTGGTGGTTGGGTTAAGGTTAGTGGTGGTGGTGGTGGGGTTAGGGGTAGTGGTAGTGGTAGTGGTGGTGGTGGTGGGGTTAGGGTTAGGGTTCTTGGTGCTTGGAAGGGATAGTGATGGCGGTGCCTACCATGGAGTTCATGGCGAAGTGGTTGTGCTGCGTCTGCAGCTCCACGGCGTGCTGGTAGCCGCGGCCAATCTCCGTGTGGCTCTGCAGGAACACCTCCTTGTTGTGGCTGATCCAGTCGAACATCTGCAACGGTTCAACAAGATCTCACGTCTGGAGGTTCTCAGGTTCATTACAGTCAGACGACATGGTGAGGAGCAGCAGAGCAGATGGTCTGGTGACAGCAGCAAGGACCTGGTCCCAGCATCACAGCTCCTGCTGG
>NW_007579672.1:86912-91776 GCF_000690725.1 Stegastes partitus | reverse complement strand
TCTCCATGGTAACTGATGCTGCGGGGCTAGATCTCCATGGTAACTGACACTGCAGGGCTAGATCTCCATGGTAACTGATGCTGCGGGGCTAGATCTCCATGGTAACTGACACTGCAGGGCTAGATCTCCATGGTAACTGATTCTAGGGGGCTAGATCTCCATGGTAACTGATCCTATAGGGCTGGATCTCCATGGTAACTGATGTTAACCTGGTCCAGAGCACGTTCTGTTCAGAGTTCAGATTAAAACCCGCTAGAAGAAGCGTCTCCCTCTCACCAAACTGTTTCCTGATGATGATGTTTTCTCTGTGGACCTGCAGATCTGTTCGTTACTGAAACCACCGTCACACACTGGATGCACCACGTTGCCATGGAAACCTACATGTGTTCAGCTGCTGATGAAAAAAATAAATATGTGCAGAATATCGTGTTTAAATGTCTGAGGTGTAACAGCTCTAATGTTGGAGCTAATCAGCTGCACTGATCAGTAACTTAAACATATGAACCCAGAGTTTTCTACCAGCGGTTCTGTCCGGTGTCGATGCAGCAGCAGCGGTTCTTCATGTCATAAACGTTTATTTTCCTCTCAGCTCTGCATTAAAACAACCTGTTGACTGAAGTCGCAGGAGTCTGATTGGTTGATTTCATGCAGAAGAAGAGTCACATGACTCGTCTCCTTCCACGTGAACCGGGTCTCTCTGGCTCTGGTTTTAGTTTCTGTCGACTCACGTAAACAAAGTCTGGATTTGTTGAACCCGGTCGCAGAGTTCTGGTTCTCGTGCGGGACGTAGAGGGTTAAAGCGAGGCTCCACATGCCTGTTTCCATATAAAGGCGTTTGGACCGAAGCGGGACTCGTGTTGTTGTTGTAAACACGCTGGTATGTTAATGATGAATGGAATCCAAACACTCGCTCACAGCCGCAGCTAATCAGCGAGTGAAGCAACGAGTCTCCACAAAACAACAACAAGCGCCGCATTTAGACTCCGAACGCCGCCGACGCTGGAGAAACCGCCGTCCTCAGGGAGGTTCTGGACCTGCCGGGGAACATTAAAGACCCGCTGGGCTATAAATAACGGCTCAGTCCTGCTCCCAACACGCTCCTGAGGCTCCTTCACAATAAAAGCCTCAGAAAAAAAAGACAGAAAGCTTAATTTACTGTGTTGAGTTGCTCCAACTTTTAACTTGAAATTTGGATTTTTACAGCATTATTTTTGCTTTTAAGCCTTTTTCTGCATCTTTAAGTTATTTTCCAGAGATGTTCAGTCATTAAAGAGGTTTTGAGTCTTATTGGACAAGTTTAAAGAAATGTAGTTTTTTGATTTTACGGTCGTTTTAAACGTAATACGGTTAATTTATTTGGTCAATTTGGGCACTTTAATCATTTTTGAGTCATTTTGGAATAATATCAGGTAATTTGAGGTATTTTTCTGGTCAGTTTTAAGTTTATTTTTTTGTTTTTTCCATTTTTTTGGGACAAATCTTAAGTCAGTTTGAGAACTTTTAACATATATATTTTATTTTCTAATGTCTGAGCCATTCTGGGTTGATATTAGGTCATTCTGGGCATTTATTTGGTCATTTTGGACAGATTTTGAGCTAGTTTGAAGTAATTTTGTACCTTTTTAAGTCATTTTAAGTCACTGAAAGTTTTTTTTGCCATTTGGGATTTTTTCCGGTCATGTCTGAAACGGTTTAAGTTGTTTTTTTCATTCTTTTCATTATTTGTTGGACAAATATGAAGTCAATTTGGGCACTTTTAGTAATTTTCTTTTATTTACGATTTTTTAATAACTTTAAACCATTTTAAGTGGTTCTGGAGAAAGTTAAAGGCATGTACGATGAATATTCAGTCACTGAGCAGGTTTGGAGTCATTTTGGACAAGTTTAAAAAAGTTTTGTTGGTTTTTTTTGGTTGTTTAGGACAAATTTTTGGACATTTGTTGAGTGATTCTGGATTAATTTGAAGTCATTATGAAGTTTTTTCATGTCAGCCATCCTTGGAGTCACTTCAGACAGACTTTAGGTGTTTCTAGAGTCACCTCGGACCTCCCGCCGGCTGCTCAGGTGCGACTCACCTTCTCGGCGTCCTGCTCGAAGAGGCGCAGCTGGAAGCACTGGTCCAGCTTCAGCTTCCTGACGTGCCACATCTGGTGCAGATGCTGCCGGGTGGAGTGGAGCTTATCCAGCAGACTGGCCACCTGCAGAAAGACAACAGCTGTCAGAACGTTCATCCGATTTTAAATCTTCTAAGATTCAGTTTCTGACTTGTGAAGCTTCTCTTCACCGTTTATTTGATCCGTTTGTTCTTTAGTGTTTAGCTGCCACCTTAAAATAAGAGCCAGTCTCCTGCTGTTAGGCTCCTCGTTTCCTTCAGTGTTTTTTACAGCTGCTGTTTGTGCAAATAAAAGTCCTGCAGCTTGTTTCAGTCATTCTGGATGTATTTTAAGTCCTTCTAGACAAGTTTTGAGTCCTTTTAGACAAATTTAAATCATTTTGGCCATTTTTGAAGTCATTTTAGGCAAATTTTAAATCATTCTGAACAAGTTTTGAGTCATTTTGAACAAAATCTTAAGTTATTTTGGACTTTTGTTGTCATGTTGGACCATTTTTCAGTCATTCTGGAGAAATTCTTTCCATCATTTTGGACATTTGTTTAAACCGTTCTGGACCTTTCTGAGTCACGCTGGACAATCTTTAAATATTCTGGTCCAATCTGAAGTCACTCTAGACATGTTTTTAGTAAGTTTGGATGCATTTTAGTTGTTTTAAACACTGTTGTGGTTATTCTGGAAGATTTCTTTCTGTCATGCTTCACTATTTATTCATTTTGCACAAAGTCCTCTGCACCAAGGAGTTACTGTGAACAAAGTGTTCCAGTAGATCCTAAACATCTGATCATAAACCTGTAAATGTGCGAAATACAAACTCTGAGTATGATTTTTTTTTTACAGTTAATCTTTATTTCAATGCAAAAATCCCTTAAAAACAAAGAGACGCACGTGAAGCTCTAATATAAATGTTTGTAAAGCTCATGTTCTTCCTGTGTTCTCTCGCCGCTTCCCCCGAGGAGCTAACGAGCTAACGAGCTAAGGAGAGGCTCTAATGAGGGACGCTAACGAGCAGCGGAGCTCAGACGTTCTAATGAAGCTCAAACTGTCAGATTCAAGCTGATATTTAACAGAAACAGAAGTGAGTCCAGCTCTGGGGAGCATCGTCTCATAAATCAACACCAGATTCTCCTGAACGCTGCCACCTGCAGAGTTTTTCTTCTTATGAACAACCAGAAACACTTTAGGAACTTATTCTGGACCATTTCTGACTCCGAATAAATACTTTAGAAAGACTACATTAAAAATAAAAAGAACTGAAAGTAAATATATTCTAATACAGTCTTTCTAAAATATTTCTTTTTTATTATTCATAACAAGATTCTGAGAAACAACGCAGATATTGTGACTAAAAATGTCCCAAAATGACTTGAGACCTGCCTGGAATGTTTCATATTTGGTCCAAAACGATTTAAAAATGATCCTCAGTGATTAAAAACTGGTCCAAAATGACAGAAAATGCCACAAATCATCTAAAATATGTCAAAGTGACTCAGAATTTGTCCACACCGACTAAAAATTAGATTGAAATGATCCATAATGACTTAAAATTTGTCCAAACTGACAAAAAAAAAAAAAAATCTAAAATGACTTAGAGATTGTCAAAAACCACTAATTTGGTTTACAACTATTCTAACAATTGGGACGACTTTACTGAGAGAAATGCAGATATTGTGACTCAGAAATGGTCCAAAATGACTTAAAACTCGCCCATAATGTGTTATAATCCTCCCAGGATGATTTAAATGATTAGAAAATGAAACCGGAAACAAAAAAAGTCCAACGTGACCTAAAAAATTATTTTAAAAAATAATAAAATAAAAAATGTTGAAAATGACTTCAAATGTATTCAAAATGATGCAAAACTCCTCCATCAAGCTTTGTCCCAAAGTTCCTAAAATTTCTCCAAAATGACTCAAAACTGTCCAAATGATATCAAATCATCACAAACAATTTAGAAAAATATCCAAAGTGACACAAAAAATGTCTGAAATGACTTAAAATATTAAAGAAATGGTGCAAAGCTCGTCTAGAACGACTCAAAACGTTCCCAAATGTGCCTAAAACTACTCAAAAATGACTGAAATTATGCCAGAAAATGTCTGAATGACTCAAAACTTGACTCAGAAATGGTCGGTCTCAGTGACTGTTCACTGGATTTCTATTTCAGGGCCTGAATTCTTTTATTCTTCTTCTCTAACTTGATATAAAAGCTGCTGATCTGCAGGTCCGACCACTAAACTCAGTCCATCGTCTCCTGAGTGGATGTTCCTGGGTTCTGGGTTTACCTTCGGCACCAGGCTCTGGAAGTCAGCGGAACCTGAGATGCAGTTCCTCCCTGAAAAGCCGTCGCTGGACCGGATGCACTGCAGCAGCCTCTGGCCCTCCCGGTCCAGCTCCTCCACCGGAGCCTTCAGCACCTGCAGCAGGACACAGAACCAGCTCAGAAACACGTCCAACATGACTCCACATGTGTTCAAACTGCCAAGAAAATGTCTTAAAATAAGTACAAAATGATCTGAAGCTCTTCCAGAATGACTCACAAAATACTTAAAGTTCGTTCAAGACTTTTTAAAAATCATCCAAACGTATTCAGAAGTATCGGAAATGTCTCTAAAACTGCCCCAAATACCTCAGAACTTGTTCAAAATGACAAAACATTTCTCTAAACTGACAAGAATATCCACAATTGTTTAAAAACTGTTGAAAATGACTAAAAATGTGTCCAAAATGACTCTGAAATAATCCAAAATAAG
>NW_007579672.1:85169-85634 GCF_000690725.1 Stegastes partitus | reverse complement strand
CTTCTGACGGACTTATTCTAGCTGTGCTATCAGAACCGCTGAGCCGTCTCTCTGGGTCGGTACATTCTGATCTACTGGTTCAGAACCTATCGGTGGACGTCACCTTCTTCTTCAGCTGGGTGTGCTCCTCGATGAGCCTCCTCGATCCCTCCACGTCGGCAGGAAACTCCTTCTTGGACAGCAGCTCCTGGAAAACACAGAGAAGCCGTCAGACGTCGGGTTCGTGGCTGCCGGGGAGGTTCTGGAGGCGTCTGGGTCGAACCTGCAGGTCCTCCAGTCGCGACAGCAGGTGGACGGCGTTGGACATGAACTCCTCCAGAGACACCCGCAGCTCCATCCACTCCTCGTGGTTGTAGTCCAGGGAGCCCTCGAAGTCGTCCGTCAGCTGGGACGGGTCCACCAGCTTGGACAGGCCCTCCACCGACACCATGCTGGTCTGGGACGGCACCGGGAGAAGGTACCGGT
>NW_007579672.1:81669-83665 GCF_000690725.1 Stegastes partitus | reverse complement strand
TTAATAAAGGGCCCGGTTCTGACCCACTCCCCCCTAGCAGCAGCAGCCGGGTCACCTGGGCACGGTGGACAGGTAGGTGACCAGCCTGCGCAGGTCCTCGTGCTTTATTCGGTCGTGGTTGCTCCTGGAGGGGAACGTCAGGATTGGACCTCCTCTCTTGTCCCGACCACCTGAACAGAACCAGGACACACAGACAACAGCTGATTAATGACGGGCCAGAAAACTGAACGTTCACATGAAGGAGCTGAAACCAGAGAGTCCAGCAGCGCCTGGTCGGTTCTACCAGAACATCTACGGAACATCTATAGAACATCTAGAGAACATCAATTCAGGTTGATTTTTAAATGTTCTGGACCAACTTTAACTCTTTGTGGAGAATTCTTTAGTCGCTGTTTTACTTGTTTTAAGTCATTTTTAAAGCTTCCTGGAGTTATTCTGGATTATTTTAAAGTCATTTTGGACACATGAGCTGTTTTTAAACAGCTTTGGAGACATTTAGAAGGATTTTAAACCGTTTTAAACACATCTTTGAGCCTTTATTGACATTTTTGAATCATTTTGGATTAATTTTAAACACTTTGAACTAATTTTAAGCCATTTTGGGCAATTTTTTAAAAAGTCTTTCTGGAAAAGTTTTCAGTCGTTGTGGACGTTTCTGTCAGTTCTGATAAATTCTAAACCAGTTTTAAGGAAGTTTGGTTGATGTTGAAATCATTCTGGACAGTTATTGAGACACTTCTGGTATTTCTGAGTAAACGTGGAGGATTTTTAAACATCATTTTACGTCTAACTTTGGTTGTTTTGGTCGTTCTGTGTCTCGTTTTAAGGCCCTTTGCACGTCTTTGGGGTTATTTTATGTCCAACTTTGGACATTTTCTGTCTCATTTTTTTGTTGTTCTTCATCTTTTTGGTCATTTTTCATCTGATTTAGAATAATTTTGGTCAGTTTGTGGATTCTGCATGTGTTTGGACCTATTCTGTGTCTAACTTTGGTCATTCTGAGCATTCCAGGTCTCATTTTGGTCATTTTCTGTCTTGTTTTGGTGAACTTTCATGTTCTTTGGGTCACTTTATGTCTAATTCTGGTCGTCTGGCGTCTCTTTGGTCATTCTTCATATGATTTTGGTCACTTTGTGTCTCGTTTTAGGGCTCTTTGCATCTCTTCTGGGTTACTGTCGTGTCTAACTTTGGTCGTTTTATGTGTCATTGTGGTTGTTTTGCATCTCTGTGGTCATTTCTCATCTAAGTTTTGGTGTTTTGCGTTTCATTGTGGACGTCTCCTGTCTTGTTGTCATCTCCGTGGTCACTCTTCTTCTCATCGTGGTCACTTTGCTTCCTGTTTTGAACATTGGGGTCTTGGGTTAGATTTTCTCGTGTGATTTTCGGGCATTTTTTTTGTCAGAAATGAGCCTTATCCACCTCTCCTTTAGCTGGCTGTGGACCCGGTCCGGACTGTGCTGTCCAGGTTCCACCACCTCGTCTCCTCTGACCCGGTTTCCGTCCTGACGCCTCCCTGAGCAGCAGCAGCGAAGCCACAGAGACGCTGCAGACGTCTGAGGTCCTGTGAGGTGAAGCTCTGCGGAGGGAAAACGTTCCTGCTGCTTCTGGCCCGGAGTGAACTGGGCCAGAGTTCTGGGTCTCCTGAGACGTCGTGTCCTCAGGATGCAGTCTGTCAGAGAGACGGTTCTGAATAAAACCGGACCCTGTTAGAGGGGACTCAGGGTTCTGACTGACGGGAAGGTTCCAGAACTTTCTACTGAAACGTGCCACGATCACATTAAACCGACCGGTCCTCTGGTACCGACGGGCTTCATGTGGTTCATAAGCTGATGGTCAAACATCCAGTCAGGACCGACCCGTGACCCGGTGAAGGTCCAGCCGTCCTCTGACCAGCGCTGAGCTCCCACAGGTCCAGGTTCTGTTGGATCTGATGTGGTTCTGTTCCCTCGTCTGCTTCGGTCTCGTGTGTTTTCTTCAGTTGGTTGAAGCTTCAGCG
>NW_007579672.1:76715-77696 GCF_000690725.1 Stegastes partitus | reverse complement strand
CAGGTTCTAAAGTGACTTAAAAATGACTCAAAATGATGTAACAGGTTCTAAAAGGTCACAGTTATAACAAACATAGAGTTCAACGATCCAGAAGTGAAACTACGAGAACGTCTCTGAGCAGAACCGACCTCGAAGGAGAACTTGGCGCTGCCAAAGTTGGTCTTCTGCTTCTGCCAGAAGTTGTCGGGTTTGATGATGAGAGCGACGCAGATGTCGGCCGGGAAGAACTCCTGCAGCGTCTTCAGCAGAGGCTTGATCAGGTCCCACTTGGAGCCGCGCATGTCGATGATGACGGTGAAGCCGCGCTTACACACGTCCTCACTGGGCAGAACCAGAACCAGAACCAGAACCAGGTTAGAGACACACACAACCGGAACCAGAACAAAACCAAAAAATAATTAAGAAATTGTCCAAAATGACAAACATGTTGAGAACGGCCTAAACAGGTTCGCTGTTTGAATTTGAACAACCAAGTATTTCAAAATAAAAGTCTCTACATGTTGAGTTTTATTGTGACGTTCAGCTCCATGTGGTTCAGAACCATCCCTGGTTGACTCTAGCGATCCACTCGTTCAGTACCACAGGTTCTGGACCGATGCCTTGATGAGAACCAGCAGAGAAACGTTCTGGTTCTCATCTTTAACGTTCTTCAGACGTTCTCGTTCAAACAGATTTGAAGTGAAGCTGCTGAACTGGGTCGACGTGTTCAACGTTCAGGTTCTGATGAAGCAGCTTGGACCCGTCAGACCAAACTAAACATGTTTCAGACCCGTCGGATGGAGCGTCAGCAGCAGAACCAGCTCCGTCCAGCTGCCGCTCTGATCGAACACTGCAGCTTTCAGACGGGTCCAAGTCCAGCATCTGCTCAGAACAAAGGTCCGTCTGATGCCCAGACTTCACACAGCCGGAGCCTCTCAACAGAACCTCGGCCTCCAGAACCACCGGGACGCTCAGTCTGAGCCTGGAGGCCCGGTTCTGACC
>NW_007579672.1:71271-73365 GCF_000690725.1 Stegastes partitus | reverse complement strand
CACACACACACACCGACACACGGCCACAACACCGAGTCAGCAGAATCTCTCAGAGGCACCGAGCGGACCTGGAGTCACCACGGAGCTCAGAACCAGCGACTGAGAAACATGAAGCATGAAATAAATTCTGCTTTAGCCCTAAAACGCCTCATTTTGTTTGTTAAGCATCTTTTAGGTGGATCGAGTTTGTTTGAGGACATTTCTTGTCTCATTTTTGCCATTTTGTGTCTCGTTTTGGGTTTTTGGCATCTTTCTGTGGTCATTTATGAAAATAAGATATTTTCAAAATAGCTTAAAAATAATTCAAAAAATAAATATATAAATAAAACCTACAAAAAATGAGACGAATTCATAACTAAAATTAAATAAAAATATAATCTAGTAAAAAAATAAAGAAGAATTGCTCTGGATGCGTTTGTAATAATTTGTTTTTTACTCGTTTTAATTTAAATTATTTTGTCTTTTTAAATATTTTAAGTATGCACTTTGTTAAGAGAAGAGCAACATTAATATGTTTATCATCATCATTATTATTAAAATTATTAATAATACAATTATTTAAAAAACAACAATAAATAAATAAATGTTGGTAAAAATATACATAAAAATAACAACAAAAAATTAATGGAATATAAGTATAGAAAAAATATAAAAACACCTCAATATCTAAATACATTAATAGATTTTTTAAAAATTGATTTTAAAAAAAATAAATGCATGAATAAAGAAATAATTAGAATGAGTAATGACAATAAATAAAAATGTAAATGAATAAGAAGTTGAAAAATATGAGAATAAATAAATAAATAAATGCTGAAGACAAATTAAAATGTAAAACTCGTTAAAAACACAAACAAACAGAAGAGAGGAAAACTAAAGAAGGAGAAATAGATTAAATTAAACTCAATTACGCCGCATAAACAAACCAAAAATGTAATTACATCAAACTAAGTGACTGGATTTAAACACTGGAGGCTTTGAGGGAGACACGGATCAACAGAACCAGAACCGATGAGTCCGTTTTATGAACATGTTCAGTCTTCCTGCATTAAACTCATCCGTCCTGCAGAGGAAACAGTTTCTGACATCTCAGCGCACTCGGAGGACGACAGCTTCCTCTCTGGACAAACACACTTGAGCTTCCTCTGGACAGTGATTCACGTCTTACGTTTGTCAGGAAGCGACGGTGAGTCAGAGGTTCTGCTGCTGCAGCACCAACAGCCACAGAAACCTCCAACCAGCTGCTAACCAACTGAGTGACGAGTTTAAACTGAACCCGTTCAAACGTGTTTACCAAGTCAAGTTTTACGCTAAATGAAAAACAGCTGCTCAGTATTTCCAACCAGAGATCAGCTGCTGCTAAATGTTTACACCCGCTGACTGCCAGGTGCTACGGTTAGCTAACTGAAGCAACTGATGCTAATGTTAGAGTAATAATAAAGGAGGTGCTGTTGTAGCAACGCACCACACACAAAGCTCACACAGGCTAATGTTAGCATATTTAAGCTAACTGCAGAAAACTTGTGTTATTCAGGCTAACAGCAGCTAATGTCACGTTGATTTGGCTAACTTAATGGCTAACATTATCCTATTTAGATTAATGTCCAGTGGTTTAGACTAAGATAGAGGCTAACGTTATCTTGATTAGGCTAACATGAACTTTTCTAGGTTAATGTTCACTTCTTTAGGCTAACATAGCAGCTATTATTTTATGTAGGCCAACATAGCGGCTAACATTAGCTTATTTAAAGTAACATGCACCCGTTGAGACAAACATGGCAGCTAACTTTATGTTATTTGGGCTAATATTAGCCTGTTTGCGCTAACACAGCAGCTAAATCATTTTGTTCATGCAAACGTTTAGCCTTACATTATTTTGTTTAGAGTAATGTTCATTCATTTTGGCCACCAAAGTAGCATACATTACCCTGTTGAGACTAACATTCACCTGTTTAGACTAGCATAGCAGCTAACATTAGGTTGTTTTTGCAGATTTTCCCACTGTGGGATTAATAAAAGCTTATCTTATCTGTAGGCTAACAATAGCTGGTATATGCTAACGTAGCAGCTATTTATCTTGTTTAAACTAACAAT
>NW_007579672.1:68124-70500 GCF_000690725.1 Stegastes partitus | reverse complement strand
ATTAACTTTATTGTGTGGGAAGAAGCTTTATCCCCAGAATATTACTGTGAAAATAATCACCTGCAAGAAAACAGAAATCGTCTTTTTTAAATCAAATCTGGATACAGTCTAAGATTTTTTCAGTCCTACCTAAATGTGTAAACGCTCTCACGTTGAATTTCAAACAGTCCCGTTGGTCCAGATCCAAATTCAAAACCAGAAAATCAAACCTGCCTGTTGGAATCTCCAGGATCCGTCTGCAGACCAGAGCTGGACCAGAAATCAGGGCTGCTGCTGGTAAACACAGACTTCATAAAGCACTTGCAACAGGTCACTTTTAACTGCTCGTTTCCTAATTATACAATAAAAGCACATTTATTCAGCTCGTGTGTTTTTGTAGCTCTGCAGCTGTGCAGAACATCGACTTCCAGCCGCCAGCAGCTCAGAAGCAGCAGGAGAACAGCTCTGCTCGTCGGCCGCTGGAGGAAACGCTGATGCATGCAGCTGCTGTTGATATGAACTCATCACTTCCTAAATATGCTTTCTAATGTTCTGGCCTTAAGCTGCAATGTGGTTTTATTGTGCAGAGCGTGTTGCAGCAAGGTCAGCAAAGGATACGGATCAAGAAGAGAAAAAAAGGCAGTCGTAGTTTTGCAGCATTTTTCTCTTTCTGGCACAATAACAAAGAAAATAAAGGAAGCTCCTGACTGAGGCGACGTGAAGCATCAGGATTAAAGCAGGAAACAACACCGTGTGGGCTCGCTGAGGAAACAAGCTGGAGGCGCTTTCATCTGTCTGCTGGCGTCTGGCTCACGTCTCATTAGCATAACGTTGAACAACAGCGCGGCCACATCGGCGTCCAAACACATCTCGCAGTGCTGAACAAATCCAGAGTAAAGGATTAAATGAAGTGTCAGACGTGTGTTTTATGTCTCGCTGCTCACACACACCTTTGATCCAACATGTGTTTCGTGGATCACGGATGCAGCAGCAGCAGCGCTGATGGCTGCAGCATGTGGATGTTTAACGCACCGAACAACAACATGCAGCCGCTATCGGAGAGGAACAGGCCCGACGACGCCTTCTGCACGTGTGCAGGACCGACACCAACCAGGAAGCAAACCACCGGTGCACCAATTAAAGAAGATAATATTAGTGTTAGAATGAGACTTAAATCCAGCAGCAGTCATCAGTGAAGTGAAACAGCAGCACTGAAGCCAGAAAGTTGTAGCAACGCTCCACACACAAAGCTCACACAGGCTAATGNCAGTCTGGGTCTCAGTCTGGGTCTCAGTCTGGGTCCCAGTCTGGTCTCAGTCTGGACTCAGTCTGGTCTCAGTCTGGGTCCCAGTCTGGTCTCAGTCTGGGTCTTGGTCTGGGTCTCAGTCTGGGTCTGAGTCTGGGTCTTGGTCTGGGTCTCAGTCGGGTCTCAGTCTGGGTCTCAGTCTGGACTCAGTCTGGGTCTGAGTCCGGGTCTCATTCAGGTTTAGGTATTAATCAGGTCCTTTGGGTGACTTTGTGTGTAACTCTGGTTATGTTTTGTGTTGCACTCTGAGCATCTTGTGTCTTTTTGATCATTCTGAGTCTCATTTTGGACCTTTTCCGTCTCATTCAGGTTGTTTTGCGTCTCTGTGGTCGTTCTGATCTAACTTTGGTCATTTTGTGTCTCATTGTTCGTGTCTTTTG
Organism: Stegastes partitus; assembly: GCF_000690725.1. Classification (NCBI taxonomy): domain Eukaryota; kingdom Metazoa; phylum Chordata; class Actinopteri; family Pomacentridae; genus Stegastes; species Stegastes partitus. The sequence continues at coordinate 68,835 of NW_007579672.1, read as the reverse complement.
GTTTATTTTGTGTAAAACTTTGGTCATTTTGTGTTTTTTATTTCCCACTCTGAGCATTTTGTGTCACATGTTGGCTGTGTTGCATCTCTGTGGTCATTTTTCATCTACTGTTGGTGATGTTTGGCGTCTTCCTGGACATTTATCCTGTCATTTTGTGTATTTTGTGTCTCATTTTGGTGACTTTCAGACCTTTCTGGGGGACTTTTGCATTTCTTTTGGGTGATTGTGTCTAATGTTGGTCATTTTGTGCCCATTTGTTGTCATGTTCTGTCTCAGTTTGTCTCATTCTGGACACGTCTCCTGTCTTTGGACTTATCTGGGTCGTGTTCTGGTCATTTTGTGCCTCCTTTCTGACGTGTTGTGTCTCATCGTGGACATGTCCTGTTTGTTTGGACCTCTGAGGCTCACCTGACACGAAGGCGACTTTCTCCTTCAGCACCGGAAGGACGTCGGACGCCTTGATGCCTTCGGTCCTGAAGGATCCTGCAGAGAGACAAGGTCTGGGCTTTAATCTCGTTATCACATCAACATTCCTGAAGCCCGGTTCTGTGCAGCGCTTCACCAGAACCGACGCTCGCGTGTTCGCAGCGTGAGGAAACGAATTCCTCCAGAATCTCGGCGCTTCTCGGTTCATCTGCTCGTCCGTCTGTCACGTTACGAAACCTCGCGCGCCCCGCTCGGCCCGGTGCTCCTCCTCCTCCTCCCCCCCAC
>NW_007579672.1:61287-63395 GCF_000690725.1 Stegastes partitus | reverse complement strand
GTGCACCAATTAAAGAAGATAATATTAGTGTTAGAATGAGACTTAAATCCAGCAGCAGTCATCAGTGAAGTGAAACAGCAGCACTGAAGCCAGAATGTTGTAGCAACGCTCCACACACAAAGCTCACACAGGCTAATGCTAGCTTATTTAAGGTAATACTGCAGATTAGAATAACATAGACGCTAACGTCACCCTGATTAGGCTAGCTTAATGGCTAACATGATCTCATTTAGACTCACAATCAGTAGTTTAGACTAAGACAGAGGCTAACGTTACCCTGTTTAGGCTAATGTAGCATCTAGACTCACACAGAAGCTAACATTACTTTGTTCAGACTAACGTTATTTTATTTAAATAAGTGGATACTAACATCACATTGAGATGAGCATTGATTTGTTTAGGCTAATAAAGCAGCTACAGCTAGCTTGTTTAGGCTAGGAAAGTGGCTAACTTGACATTGTTTAAACTAGCATTCACGTGTTCAGGCTAATGTAGCAGCTAACACTTTACATACGGCAACATAGTGGCTAACATTACCCTATTTAGGCTAATGTAGCATCTAGACTCACACAGAAGCTAACATTACTTTGTTCAGACTAACTTTATCTTATTTAAATAAGTGGATATTAATATTGCATTGAGATGTTTAGGCTAAGAAAGCGGCTACAATTAGCTTGTTTAGGCTAGGAAAGTGGCTAACTTGAGTGACTAAAACCTGTTCAGGCTAACGTAGCAGCTAGTATGATCTCATTTAGGTTAACTGTACGCATTAATGCTTAACACTGGTTAAATATTGGAGGAAGCAGAGGACCTGGGGGGAGGTGAAGCAGTCGGAGGAAACAGTCGACTGTTTGTGGCTCTGCAGCAGCTTGTTAGCATAAAAACACCGTGAATGAACCGCTAATGACCGTGAATGAGCGACTGGCCCTAAAACCTTCCTCCGTGTGTCTCATTTACATGCTAACATGCTAGCAAGGAGGGAAGCAGTGAATCCACATGAGGCTGCTCCAGGCACATGTTCAGCGTTCAGAGGTTTCTGTCTGGATCAGGATGAGAAAAGTCAAGAACATCGTGTTTAGATGAAACTTCTCGCTCAGTTTTTGATGTTTTGTGAGACTTTGTTCAGTTATTGAGATGCTAATTGAATCCTTGTTTTGCTGCAGCAGCAGTTTAAATACGTTCACAAACTAAATCACAGACGTCTCAGCGACTCTTCTGGTGTGAACTTGATCTAATGTTCTGCAGCTCGTCTCGTCTGATTGCTGATGTATGCACATTCATTCTGCAGCTAATTGCACAGAGCACCGGGTCTCTCCTGTGTTATTACGCTCTTATTGTGAAAGGACACCGGCAGGTGCAGACGACACATACAAACGAGCAAAATGAGAAAAGTGCTTCAACGAACAAGATGTTTATTTTGATGCAACTTTTTCCCAGTGAGCTCTGTGAAGAGGCCTCGAGCTGCACAGAGCAGATACATGATCTGAGCTGATCCTGACAGGAAACAAACCGTCACCATGTTCCTGTTGGCTGAACAGAGTCAAGGTTGTTCCTCCAGTTTGATCGTCACTCATTCATCACCGTCACCGATCAAACACAGCTTCAGTGTCAAAGAAATGAGACGTGGCTCCTCCTCACAGGACTTTACCAAAACTTATCGACGCTTTAAAAACCAGTTCTTCACTTTTAAAGCATCGATCGGCCCAAACGTCACAATAAAGCTCAGATTCTTTATGATGTGCTCTGACTTTTACCTCAACAGTTGGGTTTTATTTTCAGTGTATTTTTGGCAAATCATTAAATAAGACTTAAAAAATAGTGATTTTTAAAAAATTAAATATGATGAAAACAGTCTGATGTTCAGTGCTGTGGTTTATCACGTATTCAGAAGAACGATGGAGGACGCAGAGAAACCGTAGAAACAAGCAGCGAGACTTTACGGTCAAACGCTGGAAAAGAACTCTTTGTAAAAACACACAGATGTCTGATGTGCCAAGCTCTGGATCTAACGAACACGTAGATGATCCACCATCCATCATCTCTACTCCTTAATCCTCACTAGGGGGGCGGAGCTGACTCAGGGTGAAGGCAGGTTCACCTGGACAGGT
>NW_007579672.1:46756-60291 GCF_000690725.1 Stegastes partitus | reverse complement strand
CACACACACACACACACACACACACCGAGATGTACACTGGAAAAAAATCCTGAACAAGATCATTGTAGTCGTCTGTAAAAATAATTTAACTTTTTGCTGATTTTATTTCAGTACAAAATAATTTTATGGTCAAAGAATGAATCTGCTTTTGTAAAAACACAGATTCATGATGTGGACATTATGGACATTTTTATTTAAAGTTTGATCTCATTTTATTTACAGTTACACACGAACCCTCTGGACCTGAGCGCCGACGGCCTCTGGACGGTGGATTCATTTATTTTGCCCTAAAAAATAATAAATTATTATTATTTTTATTATTATTGTAGAATTTCCCTTTGAAATACTGGAAAATATCTAAATAATAACAATTTAAATGCAAACAGCTTCATTTTAATGTAATAAATAAATTCAAGTCTCTACTGGTTTCCGGTCTATCCGGTGTCCAGACGTGTGGATGCAGCGTCAGCATCAAGGCGCTGAATCACAGCGAGCAGCCAGGATTCTGTTCACGTAGCCACGGCGGAGCGCTGAGTTTTCCAGCAGACAGTGAAGGTGACACTGAGGCGGCTCAGACAGCCAGCAGACGAATAAATCAGAACCAATATGAGCAGCAAAGAGCCTCATTTCCCCGACGAGCAGCTGCAGCCAGAAAAGGCCGATGGAGAGAGAGAGAGAGAGAGTGTGTGTGTGTGTGTGTGTGTGTGTGTGTGTGTGTGTGTTAAAGGCCACAGCATGTGTCACATTCACCAGGTCATGTGTGCGACTCTCCGCCCGGCAACAGGTGAGGCTGTCCGCGCCCTAGCAACAGCTGCCCCCGGCGACCGCGGCTGACGTCTGTTGCCACGGAGACCTGTCACACCTGACTCCCGTGTGAGTCTAAGTGACAGCGATTGAAGCCTAAATCCCAGAGGCCTCGGCGGCTAACTGCGCCGCTGATCAGCGACGTCGCATCAAAGCGGCGTTTGTCACGTTAGCGTGCGCTAACCGTCAGGGTCGGGTTGCATCAGCTGCTTGGGTCGTTTAGGTCCTAATTGAGCCGCTCGGTGTCGAGTTTCCAAACGGCGGAAATGTCTGAGCGAATGAAGCCGCTGGTGATGAGTCAAATGGTTACAAGACGTGGCGGCAAAACTCTCGGAAACAGTGACGTTAGCAGTTTGTACACCGTGTCAGTCTAAGTGTCTCATTTCCACGACACGGCACAGCCCAACGCAGCTAGCAGCTAGCAGCTAGCGCCCAGATGTTCTAGTGGATCAGCGGGTCGATCCGCTCCCATCCACCGCTTGTGTTACTTTAATCAAGAGAAGAGTTCTAAATGAGTCGTTACCAAAACAATATTAGCCACTGCATTGGCCTGAACATAGAAGCTAATGTAATAGCTACAATTATTTTGCTTAAGCTACGAGTCGCTAGCATCAGTTTGTTTACTGTAAGAGCATACGCTAACTTGTTAAAGCTAACAGTGCTTTAAGTTAGTTTGTTTAGGCTGAAATAGCAGCTAAACAATATAATGCTTAGAATAATGTAGCAGCTAATACAACTTAATTTAAGCTAGTTTAGCAGCTAGTGTTTTGTTGTTAGCATAGCCGCTAACGTTAGCGTATCTACACTGCTGTAACAGCATGCTGTTAACATGTTGAATGAAATGAAATGAAAATGAAAATGAAATGAAAAATACTTTATTCATCCCAGAAGGGAAATTCAATTGAAATAAATAAATAAAATAAAAATAAATAAAAAACAAATTCAAAAAACTCAATGTTCAAGCTAACAGTGGCTAAAAGAACAACAGAGGAAAACGAACGCCTGAAATGAGCAGCTAGTGACGTAGTGTATCTGGTAGTCTGACTGCACTGTTATTGATTAATCGATTATTGGTCATTGGTAAAGAAAGCAGTTAAAGTTTGTGTCTGTAATCAGAATTAGCCGCGAGAAAGAAAACACATCATGGACTCAGGAATGGAGGAGAAGCTTCAGACGTGGTGTGAACGGGTCGTATTCTGACCCAAACTGTGATAACCTCCTGAACAGTGAGTAAGAAGTGAACATCAGCCGCCTCCTCTCCATCCTCTGGAGAACATCTGTAAAATGCCGTTTAGTGGTCGAGGAGTGCAGAAAGTAGAGCAGCGGGAGAATCAACTGGCCTGAAACAGGGTGAAGTTATAATGTCACCATAATGTCACCGCTGCTGCTCCGACGGCGTCACGCTGGACATGAATAATTCAGGTTTGTCTCATTATTTCAACATGTTACCTGCATACACGGCTCAGCACTGCAGGGCGAATACATTTCCTATCACACACACACACACACACACACACACACACACACACAGACGGTTTAATGGCCTGAGCTCCAGTTTCCCTGCAGAGGGAAACCACATCCATCAGCGCTCCAACACAAACCACTCACAGCCGTCCATCAGGCTCCGGTCAGACGATGCTTTCTCTGCAGGGAAGCTGCTTCTGCTCATTAACCGCAGGAGAAATAATTAGAAAGAAACAACAATGTAATGGCACTGATCGAGCCCGTGAGTCTGGCTGGCCCGGTTTAGGCCCGGTTTAGGCCCGGTGCTGTAGGACAGAGTCTCCTGCTGCCTTTCCTCCCATTAAACACTCCAGACTGCTGCTGAAGGCCACCAGGTCCTCTCACCTCCTCAGGAACACTTTGGATGTCTGGACTTTATGAGCCGCTCTGAGCTAAAAACTACAGAAGAGCAACAAACGGCGACTTCGCTGGTCGGTTCTGAGGCTGCAGCTGGATTAAAGCGAGTTTGTTCTGAATGAGACGAGTTAACGGGTCGAGTGAGTGAAGGACGGGTTCCAGCAGAACCAGAACGTATACCATGAAAAAACCAGCAGAGATCTGTCAGATAAAATCACCTCACTGCTTAAAACAAGACGGACTTTTGAAAAGTTTTGCCCATTTTTTTTTTTTTTTTTTTGTTGGCTTTGGAATTTAGGTTTTTTCAGTCGATAAAAAACAGTAAAATACATCTACACTCAGTTCTTCACAATAACAGTAAATGTTTATTTGATCTGTAAAATAATTTGATTTTTAGCAGATTGAAAACTGTAAAATGTGTAATTTTATGGTCACACAAGGTTTGAATGACAGAGAATATTTATTTCTGTGATTTTACTCAATATTATCTGTAATTTAAGGTTAAAGAACTTATTTACCATTTTAATTAATAATATTTATATATTTTATTTCAAATATCTGGTGAATAAAGTTTTTCTTTTCTGGATTCATTTTGATAAATATTGCGTTATATTGGCAGATTGTTTATTTTTTATTTTATTTATTCTTCTTTTTATTTCCACTTTTATTTTATCATTCTTTTATCAATTTATTTTTGTAAATCAGTCTCCCTGCTCCATAGTTTTGGCCTTTTTTTTTCCACAGGTCACAGATCAAAACCTGTTTCCTGTGATTTTATTGTTTGTTATTATTAACTGAACCAAACGGGAACGTCAGTAGAACATGAGCTAAACCAGGCTTCACTTTGTCCACTCGTAAATAATCAACCCTATTAAATATCTCTCATCCATCGACACCATCTGACTCATCCGGGATCAGCCAATGGGACGGCCGCCTCCGTCTGGGGGTGATGACATCATCGGCGCTGCGTTCCAGCCGCATGGAGAGACGCCATCTGGAGGCTGCTGACTCAGCACATCCAGGCCTCGGCCCAATCTGGGATCAAACCGGTCGCACTGGAGGAAAACAAGGGCGAGCGGCACTCTGAGGGAGGCCGGCGGGGCTCGGCCCGGCTCGGCCCGGCTCGGCCCGGCTCGGTGGAATTGCATAATCCAGCAGCATCGCGTTCCCTCTGCTGCACTTCATCACAGCAGCCAGACTGTGGGGTTTCCACAGAACAACCAGGAGGACGTTTATCTGCTGTGAACACCATCAGCAGAACTTCATGGGCCTCTTTGGTTCTGCTCGTCAGCCACAGTGTTCAGGTCTCACACTGAGACGACACGTCTTCAGTCAATCAGGCGCTAATTAACCCAAAATATCAAGAGAAACTAATTTAAAACACATATATGTGTCTGAACATGTAGTAAATAAACATATAGTCTGAACTCTGAGCCATCGTCCTGCGTCTCGTTGTGTGAAGCTGCTGTCAGGCAGCCAGCAGGTGGATCAGATGCTGAAGGCCGACATGAGGACATGCAGCTCCTGCAGCTGCATTCCTGCACTTCTGCTCGCCGTCACATCGGCTGCAGCTGAGATATACGAGGGCGCAGCGTGAAACCCAACATCTGTCCTCCTCTGGTGGAGGCCGAGGCTTCAAACAAGGAAACGCGAGGCGGTCGGGGAAGATTCCTGATAACCTGACAAACACAGGATCTGTGAAGGAGCTGGACGTACATGAACTGATGTCTGAACAGAAACAACCAGGAAGCTGCCCTGAAACATTCCCCGCACACATGAGCACGATTAGCCGCAGAGGTCGGAGGTCGAGAGGAAGCCGGAGGGACGCTCCTCGAGGAGACGAGGAGGAACCAAATGTTCAAACATGGAACACGTGTTGGAGCTATCAGATGAAGCTGCCTCTCGCTCTGGATCAGCTTTCAGTCTCCAGACAGCAGCTGTCTGAGCAGAGGAAGAGCTCAGAGCGAGCGGTCAGGCCAGGAATGTGTGTGTCGGTGTGTGTGTGAGCAGCCCGGTGACAGTTCGGCAACAAGCGGCGCCGCATTCGCTGCAGCGCTCGCATTTCTAATCACATTATTAGATTATAGTTTAATTAGCTGCCCTGATTAATATGTGATCAATAAAGGATGGAGGCAGGAGGGGCGGCCCGGAGCAGGAGGTCCACTCAGCCAGTCCTGGTTCTCCTGAGTGTGAATGAGAGTCTGTTGGACCAGAACTTCCAAGGACATGGAGCTGCTCTGGTTAAACAATCAGTGGATCAATAAAACATCTGCCATGTCAGAGAAAATACAGAACAGCTCTGTGGCTGAAATTCATTAACGAGTCAATGCAAAAAGCAATGCTACCGCTAATGCTAACATTTCATTTTTAGTCCAACGTATCAGCTAGCATTAGCTAAATGTAAATGTCATCTTTTTAAAGCTAGCATAACATGAGCCTGGTACGGCCAACAAAGTGGCTAATGTTAGCATTTTCAGGCTAATTTAGCAGCTAACATTATGTTGTTTAGGCTAACATAGTGGATAAAATTATCTTGGAAAGATGCATGAAGCGGGTAATGTTATCTTGTTTAGCCCTAAATAGCAGCTAACATTACTTATTAACTTAATACGGCTAAAATTACTATTTAGGCTAATGTAGCAGCTACCATCACCTTTTTCTAGCCAGTGTCATTGCAAATGTTAGCTGAAGCTAATATATTAGCTAACATTGGTGCGCTTAGGCTAACAGAGTGGCTAAATGATTCTGTTAATGTAAATTAAGTGGCTACTATCATCTTGTTTTGTCTTACATAGCAGCTAACATTTTTTTAACGTAGACTAATGAAATAACTAAATAAATAGCATTTAGCCTAAGCTAAGAGTGGCTGAAATAAGTTTGTTTAGGCTAACATGATGCCAAACAATATCTTGTTTAAATTGACAACGTGCATTGCATTAGCTTGCTTAGGCTCACTCCGTGAACACTGGTTAACATTAGGCTAAAGTAGTCATTTTGCTGCTAACAGGACGCTTAGCGCTACCATCTTTACACTATAGTGGCTAATATTATTTATTTATTACTAATGTAGGGTTTAATGCCATCTTAGACTTACATGGTGGCTAACACTGTCTCATTTACGCTAAAATTACCCTTTTTAGGCGTGTTCAGACAAGAGTAGTGGCTAAAATTATCTTCTGTAGCATAGCATGGCGGCTAACAATAGCTCATTTAGGCTACTGTAGTAGCTGACATCATGTTGCGTGAAGCAGCAGCTAATATTATCTTGTTTAGACCAATGTAGCGGCTAATGTTATTTTGCTTAAGCTAATGCAGGCGCTAATGTTATCATTTCTTTTAGGCTAGTGTAGCAGTTAATCTTGTGTAGGCTAACAGCGATAGCTCATGACATGATTATAGCATTATAGTAGCGACCATCATGCCTGTTAGCCTGTTAACACGTTGTGTGTTTGTGTAGCAGCGTTGTAGTGAAAAAAAGTAGTTTTTGAAGATGAATTTCTGTTTTTACTCAAGACAGACAAGAAATGATCTATCTATCTATCTATCAATCTATCTATCGATTCATTTGATTGATTTATATTGATTTAATTGTGGTAAACTTCTGGCATCGTGCCTCAAACAAAGCAGTGAGAAACCCCAGACGGGACGGCAGTCAGAAACACAGAACGCTGGATTATGGACTCAACAGAACTCCCATCAAACCACAAGCTGAACTGGACAGAACTAAACTCAGTCAAACGAACACAGACGTCCTGTTAAAGACAACAGAACCTGAATGAAATGGACGAGGACACCTGATGAGACACTTTAATGAGCAGCACTATTCAGCATCATGAGGATTTAGGGTTACTATAAATAACTGAAGCTCCTGTATTTCCAGCCCAAACGGTTCTTGGCTCCTGAAGCTGTGTTTTCAGACTTTATAGCGTCTTTAGGAACCATTAAAGTGAATCTGAGGGATGAGACTTGAACGAGCCCTTCGGGGTGGCGGCGCACACCGGACACACCAGACTGGGTCCCAGCGCGCCGGCTTCGGCCCGTTACAGAGGCCAGAGTTTGGCAGCGCTTCCTGCCGGCGGGCGTCCCGATCACACGCTGGTCCGAACCGTCCAAACCGTCCCACTGATGTCGCTTCAGTCCCTCATGAATCCTGGACGAGCATCACAAGCAGCAGACTCTCAGATCGCTGATGTGAAAGCCCGAAGATCAGAACGGAGGAATATTAGGGATTAATGTCTGCACTCCGGTTCCCTCTGTTCTATAAATACTCTACAGTAAGCCCGGTTCTGCTCGCTCAATTACAGCCCGACACAAATGTTCCTCTGAGGATGAATGAGGTTTAATTAGCGCTCGCTTCAAAGACAGAGACGTTGAAAAAGAGCGCCAGGAGGAGGCAGGAAACACCGGCGTAGGAAGACCGGGACAAGAAGAGCAGAACGGAGCGGATCGGTACCAGCTGCTCGGAAACTATGAACAGAACTCTGACAATGAATGAAAGTGTGCAGCGCCGCTCTCCTGCTGAGAGCCGCTCGTGGTCGTACTCGAGTGTTTTCCGACCGAGCGTGACTCAGTGAGTCGGGCCAAACCACAGCAGCAGATCTTCTTCTGTCTGAGAGGCTCAGAGCTTCAGGCCCGGCCCGAGTTAACCTGAGGACAGCAGAACACCAGCCGCTGAGCAGATAGTAAAACATCCAGCCGATCCCTCAGGGCGACCCGCTCAGACATGTAAACAGAGCAGAATATATAGATGGTAGAAAACATGACCTAAAAACACAAACACGGGTAGAAAAATATAAACTACAAACATCAGTAAGCATGAATGTAAAATGTGCTTTTCCTAAGAAACCAAACTGAAGCAGTAACATGTTGGAGCACACACACATGTTCTGATGCTGTGTTTAAATACCAGCTCCGGGTGGGAGTTTCTGGGTTTCCTTCTCCATGAGTCACTCCAGACCGCGACATGACAAACATTTACAGCCAAAAGATAAAAAAAAAGAAAAGAAAGAAAATCAGCTCCCAGCTCCGTGTAAACCTGCATGTTCTCACTGAGTAACAGTTGGATTGTGTTTATTGAACATGTATGACGATAGCAGCGTGAGCACACGCCACAACATTAAAGTCCGTGTGCTGGTTCTCAGGCGGCGGCTCCACATGTTCTCGATAAGGAGGAATATCAGCGGCCTTAAAGCATTAATCTAATTAAATAACTAAATAAATAGAATCATCTTGCTAAAGCTAAGATTGGCTCCAATGAGTTTGTTTAGGCTAACATGGTGCCAAGTTAGCATTAGCTTGTTTAGGCTCACAGCTGCTAATGCTATCTTGTTTAGGTGAATGTAGCGGCATTTTATTTAGCAGCTAGCAGTAGCTTATTCAGGTTAATGTGGCTGCAAATGTTACATTGTTTAAGCTGACATACGATTAGCTTGCTTTGGCTAATACAGTGGCTAATGTTATCTTGCTTTGGCTAATGTAGCAGCTAACATTATCTTGTTTATTTCCATGTAACTGAAATAAACAAGTACCTGCTGTCATCACCTTTTTTTCCATCTAATGCGGTTGCAAATATTATCTTAAGCTAACACGGTGGCTAACATTAGTCTGCGTAGGCTAGTACAGTGGCTAAAATGATATTGTATGGGCAAACAAAGTGGCTAATGCTATTTGTTCAGAATGGCATAGCAGCTAACATTATTTAATTTAGGCTAATGTAATGACTAAATAACCAGCATGTTCTTGTTTATGCTAAGAGTGGCTCCAATGAGTTTGTTTGGGCTAACATGGTGCCAAGTTAGCATTAGCTTATTTAAGCTCAAATCTGTTATTATTAGCTTCTTTAGGTGAATGTAGTGACAATATTATTTTGTTTAGGCTAACGTAGCAGCTAATGGTACCATATTTAGGTATTTAGTTTCAGCTTATATAGCATCACATTATCTCATTTAGGCTACTGTAGTAGCTCACATTTAGCTAAACAAGTCGTACGATTCTGTCTATGTGCAGCAGAACCATGAGGTTCCACATTAATGAGGTGACAGGAGGAGCTCAGGGCGGAGAAAAGGTACAGAAACATACAAAAAATGTAAATGTTCTGTTTTAAGTCACTGTTGACTTTTTCCTCCTTAAATACAACCAGTAAAACTGAACAACGAGGAAACAAGGAGAACAAAAGAGGCGTTTCCTGGTGTCCTGCTCACTGAGAGCAGCTTTCTGAAGCAGTGGAAACAGACGTGCAGGATTTCCCTCTAAGTCCTGTGGATCTGTCAGACATGCGAGTGGAAACTCTGCTGTAACTTCACTGTCCTGGACCTTCTGGAAAGACCGCGGCAGAGAAGGAAATCTGTGTATTTGCCGTCTGATTGGGAGCTGAGCTGCATGTCGGCGGCGTGGTGCTCGACCTCCGTCATACGTGTGAAAATGATTTACAAGCATGAAGCCTGAGCTGGTGCACGGCCGGCGTAGGACGGGAACTAGAAGCATGTCTGAGGCAGACGGCTGAAAAAACGCCAAGTTTCAGCCGCATCAGCTGGATCTGAAGCGTTTCAGTGCAATCACAGCTTCTACAGATGTTTCCACGCCGCCAAGCCGTCACGTGATCGACTAACGCAGGCGTGTTTTATGCAAGTGTCTTAAAAAAAAGCCTAAAAAGCAGCCACAGATATGTTTATTGCGACAGTATTTCACGTCTTGAGTCGCTGACGTCCAGAAGGAACCACACAGAACCAGTCAGACAAGAAAACCCATCCACGCTTCCATCCGTTGCACTCAGACTCAGACCACATGCTTTTCCTGCAGCACATGTGAAGGCACAGTGGTTTCCTTGTTTACGGAGAGCAGCCAGTAAAGAGTTTTACTGCAGCGTCGAACAGCACAGCAGCTAATTAGTGGCTGATGAGCAGCGCTGATGGAAGTCACACTGTGGACACGCAGCACCTGGACCGGGCCCTTAGCTTGTGGGTTCTGCAGCTTTAATTTGGCTTCATTCCTTTACTGTGTTTTCATGGCGTGTTTTAAATCCCGTTCTGACTTTCTTTGGATGCACGCTGCACAAATAAAGATGAACTCAGACTAACTTTGACTCTTATCAGATAATAAACAACGTCTAAGTTCAGCTGAACACAAAACTCAGACTATCCGACGGCTTTTCTTTGTCCTGTAAGAAAATAATCTGATCATTTTAACATTAGTTGCCACCAACACTATTTTGTTCATGCTAATACAGCAGCTAACATGCTATTGACACTGATGGAGCAACTAAAACTATCTTGTTCAGGCTAATGTAGCAGCTAGCATTTTTTTTAGAATGACATAGCAGCTATCTTGTTTGGGCTAACATAGCAGCTAACATTATCTTGTTCAGGCTAATGTAGCAGCTAACGTGTTTTGCAGAATGACATAGTGGCTATCTTGATTGGGCTACCATAGCAGCTAACATTGTCTTGTTCAGGCTAATGTAGCAGCTAGCATTTTTTTAGAATGACATAGTGGCTAAGTGATCTTGTTTAGGCTAACGTAGCAGCTAACATTATCTTGTTCAAGCTAATGTAGCGGCTATTATTACTTTGTGTATGCTAATGTAGTGGCTAACATGGGTTTTGGACTGATGTTGCAGCTCCAATAACCTTGGGTCAGATAGCGTAGCAACTAACACTGTCTTGTTCAGGATAATGTAGCGGCTAACATTAGCTTGATCAGGCCAATGTAACAGATATTACTTTTTTGCACATGCTCATGTTGTCGCTAGCATTATTGGTTTCAGACTGATGTTGCAGCTAAAATAATCTTGGTTCAGCTAAAGCATCAACTAAAACTGTCTTGTTCAGGGTAATGTAGCGGCTAACATTAGCTTGATCAGGTTAATGCTGCCACTAATTTGATTTTGTGTACGCCAATCTAACGGCTGACATATTGTTCAGTCTGTCGTAGCAGCCAGTACAATCTTGTTGAAGCTAATGTGGCAGCTAACAGTGCCTTCTTTTGTGAAAATGTAGCAGCTATGTTCAAGCTAACGTAGCGGCTAACATTATCTTGTTTGTACAAAACGTACAAATATTGACTTGTTTGGCTTCGAGTAGAAGCTCGTGTTTTGTATTATTCAACTGTTTTTAATAAATATTCAAAACTGCCAGCTAATAATTCAGTCGTGGACAACTGGTCAAACCAAACAGCAAGTTAGAAATGAAATCACAAGTCTGGCCAACACGACAAAATTCTACATATAAGAACTGAAAACAGAATCGATGAATCAGTCGTACAGTTTGTCATTTTCTCCTCATCAGATAATCAGTTACGCGGCGAATATGAAATCGGTCGATACGACGCTGTTCAGCTTTACAGCGAGCGAGACAAAAGGAATCAATAAGAGACGAAGCGGTGAGCCAGCGTGGAGCTCGGAGGATTCTTATCTGCCGTCTGACAGCCGCTCAGGGAGGCTTTAAACTGCCCCTGGTGAATAATTACTCAAGGTCAGGATCACCCCTCGTCTCCAGGAGGGCCTGCCAGGTGAGAGCCTGTGATTGGTCGAGCCTAACGAGGAGAAGTGTTTGCTGACTTGAGGGTGAACCAGCTCATCCTGAATCTCTCCATCTTCAGGAGTAAACACTTCAATCATGGAGGGCGCCGTGATGACCCAACCAGAACCTGTCAGGTGGATCCAGTTAGCCATTCCCCGGCTGCCAGTGATGTGGAGGCTGAACGTAAATAAAAGCTGGAGGCCCAGTAGGATGACGACACGATGACTGTCTCCTCATAAATGCCTCAATCGTTGCCAACCAGGGTCCTCAAAGTCCAGATCAGGTACTAACAGACGACTGATACCACAAACCTGCATTCATATGATTTGTTTGTGTCGATCTGAACAGAACTCCGACTCCGGTGTGGACCCAAAGTCCACTCCCCTTCTGTTGGAGCTAAACGTTCAGGCTAATGTTGCATTACGCTGTTTAAGTTCATGTAGCCGCTAACATTGTATTGGCAAACTGATGTAGCAGCTAACTCAACAGCTAACACTGTTTTGGTTAATTCAACATCGCAACATCGACAACTGTTGAAGCAACGCTAAACACAAATACCATTAACAAAGGCTAATATTAGCAGATTCAGGCTAATGTAGTGCTAATGTTATTTTGTTTTGGTCATTTTAGCTACTCGGGTTATTGTTTTTATGCTACTCTAGCAGCTAACGTTGTCTTTTTTTATGCTAGCGTAGCAGCTAATATTATTTTACTTAGGCTAACAAGCAACCAACACAATCTTGTTTAGACTAAACATAACATCTAACATTATCTTATTTAGGCAGCTAACATTAACTTGCTCAGGCTAAAGTAATGGCTAACGTTATCTTGTTTAGGCTAACTTTGTGACGGACATTATGCTATTTATGCTAATGTGGTGGCTAAAAAGATCATGTTGGGCTAACATGGCCACTAACGTTATCTTGTTTAGGCTAATGTTTCCACTGACGTTATGTTGTTTATGCTAACGTAGTGGCAAAAAAAAACAATGTTCAGGCTAACAGCAGCTGACATTATCTTGCTCAGGCTAATGTAATGGCTAACATTATCTATGTTTAGGCTAATATTGTCACTGACAATATGTTGTTTATACTAACTTAGTGGCAAAAACGATCACGTTTAGCAGCTAATGTTATCTTGCTCACGCTAACGTTGTCATGTTAAAGGAAACGTAGCCGCTAACATTAGCTTATGCAACCATACAAAAATGATTTTGTTTGGCGTAATGTTGTCTGAACTGAATAATAGATTATTAAAACAGTAGATGATCAATTTAATATTTGACCACAAATAAACATTTTTGTTGTTTTTGTAGTATTTTGTGTGAAAAATGTCTTTATTTCCAACCTTTGTTCCACAGTGTGACTTTGTATTTTCACTCATTAATGCCGTACACAATTTAAAATACACTAATATAGTTAAACTTTACACTCTTTTATATGGATTTAACTGATCGATGCCAGTAATCTGTGTGTTTTATATAACAGTATGTAGCATGAGCATGCCGACCAGGCTGTGGTGGATGATATGAACATTGCTGCTCTATCTGTGGCTTTTAAGAGCTCTCTGCTGCTCTGTCAATCAGGATAAAAGCTTCCTGCCGCCGCACACTCGCAGACACACAAAGACACACACACAAAGACAAACACCTGCCCACAGCCATTAATAACATCGGGCGCTATTAGCCGGCAGCGCTAATCAGCCGCTAACACACGAGCTCACATGCATGTGAGGGAAACGTCTCTGTGATCGATTATGTCCAGGCGGATGCTCATCACGCCAACACACACGGCAACACAACATATGGCTGCAGCTGTCCGACGCACAAAGCTTTTAGGAGGGAGGAGACGAGGCAGGAGGAGGAGGAGAGGAAATCCTTCCTTTGTATTTATCTATTTAACACTCTTTCTTTCAGCCTCGTGTCCCTGCAGCTCTCCAGCTCGTCCCCTGGTGGGTAATAAGAGCTAATCCACTTAAGCTGCCTCCTTCTCCTCTGCGAGCTCGTCTCCTCACCCATCTGCTGGGAGACAAAGAGGGAATCCCTGCCTCCTCCTCCTCCTCCTCCTCCTCCTCCTCCTCAGCAGCAGCATCTCATTGTTCTGACGCCTCCTCCCTCCGTCCATAAACACTCTTCAATAATAGATGAGCAGCTCCTCCCTCCACGTTTCCTCACCATGACTCAGGACTGAGGCCTCGCTTAAAGGGCCAGGACGCTCGCCTCTGGTCTCAGCACGCCGGGCAGCACGGCGGTACCGGTCCAGAGTGGAAGCAGCACCACGAGTCCATCCAGACAGGTTCCAGGTCATCTGGACAAGTTCTGAGTTGTTTTGGTCAAGTTTTAGGTCGTGTTGGACA
>NW_007579672.1:45060-45974 GCF_000690725.1 Stegastes partitus | reverse complement strand
GAGCTTCTGTCATTCTGGATGAGTCTGATTCTGGAAACTCTGGAAAACGTCATGTGTCTATCTGATGTTCTGATGAAGTTCTGAGGCTCAGAAATGATGGAAACAGTCCATTAAGGTGATCAATCTGGACCCTCCTCTGTGGACCTCTGGAACATCCACAGTCTGAAGGTAGAACTCTGGTCAGCAGATAAAGGTTCTGCAGAATCAGAACCAGGCTGAAGGCTCTGACGGATTTTCACATCTTATTTAGTCCAAAACACGAGCGAGCACAACGACAGCAGCTCCGACCGCCTGAGCTGCAGCGAATGAATGAATCAGAGCTCATTCATCCATTCATTCATTCATTCATTCATTCATTCATTCATGGAGAGTCTGTTCAGACTCAAACCTCCGACAAACTCTAACTTCAGATTGTTTTATAGATAAAATCTCCTCACAGGTTTATATTCAGGCTGAACTGAGGTTCAGAAGATGATGTTCAGTTTAATAAAATAAAAGAACATCAAATATCTCTAAAATAATCAATATTTTAGCCAATTAAATACAATAAAACGGACATTTTATAGTCACACATTATAAAATATGTAATTATTATTTATAAAATACATTATGAGCAGTTTTAACGAGTTTTTTGTTTTTCTTTAGAACTCAATATTTTTTCTACTTTTTTCTGCAATTTTACGAAAAATTATCTGAAATTTAACAAAACAGGAAAAATCCTGACATGAGTTCCTATTTTTCTGTCCTTAATGTCCCAAATAAACAGCAAATATCTGTCAAATAATGATGCTTGTGCTGATTTAAATACAGTTAAAGAGTTAAAGAGCAAATTAATGTTGTAAAGACAGATTTTTATTAAATTAACACTTTGTTCTGTCATTTTACTGGTTATTAGCAAAACAGTAAAATAACAG
>NW_007579672.1:40225-43391 GCF_000690725.1 Stegastes partitus | reverse complement strand
CTGGTCATTGTGAGTAATTTTAAGGTTATTTTCTGTCGTTTTATCGTCATATTTACATTATTTTACGGATCTTTGTTGGTTTTTTGCAGCTTACGTCAGCAGTTATTATTTTTTGTCCCTTTTTAGTCATTTCTACACTATTTTACGGGACGTTTTTTGCATCTTACGTCATCAGTTGTCGTCATTTTGTTTCACTTTCTGTTCGTTCTGTGAATCCTTTTATGGGTGTTTGTAGTTTTTTGCATTTCATACATTCAGTCGTCATTTTTTGTGTCACTTTCTGGTCATTTTGAGTAATTTTAGGATCATTTTCACATTATTTCACACGTCTTTGTTGTTTTTTTGCGTCTTACGTCATCACTTGTCGTCATGTTGTGTCACTTTTTATACATTCTGAGTCACTTTCTGGTCGTTTTCTGCTTTATTTCATGTGTCTGTTGGTTTTTTGATTCTCACATCATCAGTTGTGGCTGTTTTTTGTCACTTTCTGCTGATTTTTTCAGGCATTTTGTTCATTTTGTGTGTTTGCAGTTTGACAGAAGTCACAGATTGAAGTAAATATTAGAAACCAGTAAAATATTTCTGATCAATAAATTCCCTTAAATCAGTGGCTTGTTGTTGTTGTTGTTGTTGTTGTGGGTTATTCTGTCAAAGGTCAGCTGGTGTCGGCTTGAAAATTACTTTTAAAATCAGAATAAGGACAAACGTATTGATCTGTGATTGATTGATGATATATTGAAGCAAAAACCAGCAGATATTCAGATTGTGGTCACATAAGATTAAACAACCCGAACAGAGAATATTCTGCATTTTAACCGATAATCAATCAGCTGTTGATCAGATTATTGATCCTCGTGTGAGGAGCTGCTGCTTTTTGGTCGTTTCTCAATAATCATCAAAAATCCAGAAAAATTTCACTAAATTCTGCATAAATACGAGACGTTGCAGCTTTTCTACGTCACGTTCGGTCATAAACTAAACGTCTGTGGAGGATTATTTAGATTTAATCAATAATCAATCAAATAAAACAGGTTATTATGAAGCCGCCTGGCCTTGGATCAGCTTTACATCATGTGGACGTCTGAGTTTAAATCACACCAAATACTGAGTTGATGCAACATTTCTCTGGAAAATAATCACATTTTTTATTAATATTTAATCCTTAAATTATAATTTTTATCCCTGAAACGACCCAGTGGAGCAAACAGGTGCCTGGTGTGGACCACAGCCTGCAGACAGAACACCGGGTCTGACTGGAAACCCATCAGCTGGTGCTGTGATCAGTGATTGATCAGCAGTGATTGATCAGCAGTGATTGATCAGGTTCAGGCTGCTGGATGCCAGCTGAACAAAAGCAGCAGTTTGAGGTGAATCCGGATCACCGATGGATCAGAACCGAGTCTCCATCACGCGGATCGCAGCCTCACGTTGTGTCTTTGTGCGAGACACACACACACACACACACACACACACACACACACACNGCAAAATCTCCACAAGAAAAGGTGAAATCAACAAAGAAATATAAAATCCCTCCAAATCTGTGCACCAAACAAAGACGAAAAATCAGCACAAGAGACGCAACAATCCCCACGAAAACACAACAAACCACAAAACAACGGTGTGAAATCACCAACAGCAGCAGAAGCAAAACAAAAGGAGGTTAAAATCACCAGAAAAACCAAAATCCCTCTGAGTCGATGCAGAATCACTCAAAAAGGTGCAAAGTCAGCACATGACGCAAACTCACCAGAAAAAGATGCAACGTCACGACAAAAAGACAAAATAAAACCAAAACAATACGCAAAGTCTGCCCAAAAGATCTAAAAATCACAAAGGAGGAGGACGTGGAGAAGTCACACAAAAAGACACAAAACATCCAAAAAAAGGAGAAAATACGACAAAATGACAGAAAATCTCCAGAAAAATGAGCAAAGTCACGACAAAAAGACTCGATACGACTAAAAGACTCCTGAAATCATCTGATGAAGCTGCAAAATCTGCACAAAAATATGCAAAAACATTTTTAAAAAAACACTTAATTCCAACAAAACGACACAAATTTACTGCAGAATTGAAAAATCCCAAAAAGAAACAAGCTCAGAATCGCCCAAAACACGTCACCAGTCACTAATAACATAAAAAATATAAAACAAATCACCAGAAAAAGAGAAAATATCCCAAAAAAACATCAATAATCATGAAAACTAGACAATAAATAAATAAAAGGATCAAACGACGTCTGCAGCTGAAATATTTCAAACCAACCGATTTATTTGTTTTTATTAATAATAATAATAATAATAATAAATATACATGACATCATATAAAATAAAATATAATAAAAACAATAATAAACAGGAATGAATGACGTCGTCTCACCAGCAGGTTGATGCAGAACCGACTCAATAAAACATCTTTAAGGAACATTTTTTCTTTCTTCTTGGTCACAGTTTTCTCTTCTCCGACCACCAGGACTCGGTCAGGGTTCCTGTTTGGTCTGAAACCTCCTCAGAAATGTGAAGGTTCAGCTTCCTGCAGCTTCCTCTCCTGAACTACAACCTGTTTGTTTACATGAATCACTGTCGACGTTCTGCAGAATCACTGTTTCCACTCAGACCAGGAAGCAGCGTTTGTCTTTTTTCTCTTTCTGCAAACGTCCCGTTTGTGTGAAACCTGCTCCTAAAGCTCACAGCCTGCCTCTGAACTACAGCTCCCATGATCCTCTGGGGCTCCTGCGCTTCCTGCTCAAGGTGTCAAACCTGCTGCTGGACTTCCTCTGAAGTAGCGACCGATCTAATAAAGAGCCAATCAGAACCAAGGACGAGGACCTCCAGACCTGCTGACGGATTCAAACCGCAGAACGACAGAAAACCACCAGAAAGATGCTCAGAATGACCCAAAACAAAAAGTGAAACCACCACAAAAGGATTCAGCACCGCTAGAACAGACCCAAAACCACCTGAACCGCGCCGCACTTCCTGTTTCCTGTCGACCCGTTGACTCACTCAAACACCACGAATGAATCTTTAGACACACTCGAACGTCAACGTTTGAACCTCAAGCAGAACTTTGGAGCTGCAGAGAAGTTCTGGTCCAGTCAGCGGACATCTTGGTTTGTCTCAGGTCCAAACGCTGCACACTGGAGGCACTTATTAGTCGGTTT
>NW_007579672.1:37571-40023 GCF_000690725.1 Stegastes partitus | reverse complement strand
AAATTGCAGTTTTAAAAAGCTTTTTTTAAAATCTGAAATCTGAAGTTGATCCACTCTGAACCGTTTTCGCTGTCGTTATAAATCTGATATTTTCCGTATCAGTTCCAGGAAGCTGCAGGTTTTCGTCCTCGTGGTACCGAGCCTACGAGTCGTTCTTCTGACGTGAACGTTTTAAAATCAACGCTCTGAAACGGACCGCTTCGGTCGACCAATCACACGTCAGAGCTGCAGCCTCCCGATCGATCAGCTGATCAATATTCTCTCATCAGGAGAGAAGTTCTTCATCAGCAGCCGTCCAGGATTAATCCATTAACTTAACCCACGATTTAATGGACCGACGTCGGACGACAGCAGAGACGCACAAAAACCAGCACAAGAGACACAAACACACAAAACAACAGCAGCAGAGACACAAAACTAGTCAACACTGACATAAAGAGACAAAAACAAACCAGAAAGACGCTGATTCAGTAAAAACAGATGAACCCTCGTCTTGCTGTTTATGTTGCATGAATATAATTCACTGGTTTCGTTCCTCTGAGGCTTCGTCGCTACACAATCAGTGTTCATGTCGTTATATGAACATGTGGAAGAGCGCAGGAACGCACAAAATCACCACAAAACAGTCACGTAGTCTCACTAAACGACATAAAGCCGCCTCAGAAACACCCGACATCACCAGAAAATATACAAAATCATCACAAAACATCACAAAACCTCCAGAAAATGCTGCAAACGCCCGACAAAAAGGCAAAATGTACACAAAAACTACACAAAATCAGCACAAAAGAGGCAAAAACTCAGTAAATACGCCAAATCTCCACAACAAGACGCAAACTCACGACAAAATGACTGCATATAATCTGCAAAATCAGCTTTTTAAGAAAAAAAAAACAACACAAAACCTCTAAAGAAGACGTGCATGTCGCACAAAATCTCCCCCAAAAGATGAAAAATCATCACAGCAACACAACAGCCTCACAACATGACAGAAAGTCACCACAAAAACACACGACGCTCCTGAAAAATGTGTAAAATCAGCACAAAACGACACAAAATGACCAAGCTGCAAACTCACGACAAAAAGACACGATACACACAAAACCTCCGTAAAATCACCACCAAGACACGAAACAGCACGAAATGCTCAGAAAAAGACTCAAACTCACAATAAAACAACTACAAATGTGCAAAGTAACCATGTTAAGAACAAAAACAACACAAACCTCTAAAGAGGACGAACGACTCGACTAAAAAAGTTACGAAATCGACACAGAAATTAAAAATTCCCCCAAAAACCACGAAAAGACGCAAAAATCGCTGCAAACAGAAGCAAAGAAACGAGTGACATCATCACCAGAAGACGACGCTCGCTCTTTATTAAAGCTGCTCCAGGACGTAGACGCGTCCCAGACGGCTGGTTCTGACTTCTCCGGCCGTCCGGGTCCAGTTCTGCTCCTTCCTCCTCACCGGCTGCTGACGGCGTCGACAAACTTCCCGCCCGTCTCCATGGCGACAGACGTTACTCAGCTGATTAACCGAAACGCGATTAGCTCCGACTAGCCGCTCAGCATCACGTGAACGAGCTCCGGTGTGACCGCGGTGGTGTTTCAGATCTCCCAGCGTGCCTCTGTGATGACATCACCAAAACAAGAGCGTGCAGTTGTTCCGGTCGCCTAGCAACAGCAGCAGCAGCAGCAGCAGCAGCAGACGGCCGGCGTCGCGGTGCAGATAAAGACGCCGCTCTCTGATTGGCCGCGTGGACGTATGAATGCGTGTTTACTTCCTGTTTCCTCCTGATAATTTGGGGTCCTATTTATAAAACGTCTGATTAGCATAACAGTGAGCAGCCGCCTGCTACTTCCTGTCAGCAGCTTCAGGACTCGGCTCTGATCGACGCTCTGCAGGTTCTTCTACGTGACACAAAGACGCAAAATCACCCCAAAACAGATTCTAAAAAGCCTCCGAAAGAGGCAAAACCAACACAGAAGTTTAAAAAAAGATGTAAAATCTCCCCAAGACGACACGAAATCATTTAAAAAACAAACAAAACCACCAGAAGAAGCCACAAAATCAGCACGAAAAGAGACAACAGCCCCGAGAAAGGCCACAAAAACACAATAAAGAGCAAACAAAGGACAAAATCACCCAAAAATACCTGAAATCACCAGAAACGGAGGCAAAAATCAACACAAAATGACACTAAAATCACCAGAAAAAGATGCAAAATCTCCACAAGAAAAGGTGAAATCAACAAAGAAATATAAAATCCCTCCAAATCTGTGCACCAAACAAAGACGAAAAATCAGCACAAGAGACGCAACAATCCCCACGAAAACACAACAAACCACAAAACAACGGTGTGAAATCACCAACAGCAGCAGAAGCAAAACAAAAGGAGGTTAAAATCACCAGAAAAACCAAAATCCCTCTGAGTCGATGCAGAATCACT
>NW_007579672.1:29249-31340 GCF_000690725.1 Stegastes partitus | reverse complement strand
TCATTTTGTCGCTTTCTGGTAATTTCTCCTTCGTTTTTGGTCATTGTTTTGTCATTTTCTGGTCATTTCATGTCACTTTATGGTTATTTTACTTCACTTTATAGTCATTTTGTGTCACTTTTTAGTCATTTTGTCATAGTCTGATAATTTATCCTTAGTCTTTGGTCATTGTTTTTTCATCTTCTGGTCGTTTTGTGTCTTTTTCTGATCATCTTCTATCATTTTGATGAAAAATCACAATTTTAATTTTAATCTTAGACGTGATGAAGTTTGTTTTTACAGCTTCTGACTGATAAATGGCGTCATTTTGTAGTTTTTTTTAAAACATAGCATGCTCTTTAACCTTGCTGGTTCGTTTTGGGGCTCAGAGGGTTAATTATGGAGGGAAGCTCACTAAAGATCTCATAAATCCTCTTTTTTTGGACGATACAGAACCACAGAGAGGAGTCCTCTGCAGGCTACAGCTGCAGAAACGTGGATGTTTGCAGGTGAACAGTGGGTTTAGTTTCATATGATGCATGTAAAGTTGTAAATGTCTTTTTAAATCAGTGACAGGACAAATGAACCTGAATGCAGCTGAGTGAGGACAGGCCTCCGGATGGAGCCCATCTGGAGGTTAAAGTGTGATGTTTCAGCTGAAGACGTGAATGTGAGGATGTTGATCTGCTGCCAGCTCCTGCATTAGAGACGCTCACATGGCTGCTGCTGTTGTGTAAACGATGCACGGCGTCGAGGAGGAACGCTGCTGCTGCTGCTGGAGGCTTTTAAGGTGATTCATCCTCTCAGATCCTCGGTTCCTCCCTGATTGGAAACCCCGACGGAGGAGCTCGGTGCTGAACCCAGATCACAATCACAAACTCTGGTTTTCATTTCAAACCTCGTCGCTCTAAATCAGAACACGTTCATTCACTCTTTGACCACATTTCATCTGAATTTTCATCTTTTCAGACAGAAGTGTGACCAGCAGCCTGCAGCCTGGTGCTCATTCTGCATCTCAGAGCTTCAGTTGAACAAAAAACGACTTTATGTTGAAGTTAAAGCTTCTTCTTGTTGCAGCACAAAGTCTGTCCACATGTACGGCTTTTAAATAAAGCAGGACGTTTAACTTTAACAAAATAAATCACAAAAATAATAAAACCACCAATAATAATAATAATTATGCTAAAAGTAATATTAATGATAACAATTCTTCTTCTTGAGCTGATGTCGTAACTTCAGTTCATCTGGTTGAAAAAGAGGCTTCAGGCCAAAAATCATCCAGATTTAAAACATATATTAAATTTAAATCATGTTTGAGGCTCCTGGAGCCGCTGTGTGGAGCTTCATCAGGTCCTGGTTCGGTTTCTCTGACCTCATGAAGCTGGTGACCAGACAGAAGCTCCCATCGATGGACGTCCGGCTGCTGGTTTCCAGTGAACCGGCCGACCAGCCAGATGTTCGCTGACGCCACACATCTGTGAGGCTGCAGGTCTGTTCATTCAGAGATCCTTAAAGTCACCTGAGCAGCCGAACACGTGGTGGGCTGTGTGCTGCTGCCACCCAGTGGACGATCCTGCTCATGACAGCTGATCAGAGGATCCTTCTGGATCTTCAGCACAAAGGACCTCATAATGAATCCCTTAATTCCTTTGTCATGGTTTCTAATATTCATTTTTCCAACATGTTGTTAAAATATTTGATTTTTTACAAACATTTTTTCTCTTTAATGTGAACTCAGCAGTCGCATCTAAAACTAGAGGAAAAATAAAATAAAATATCAGTTTTCTGGTTTTTATTTCTTTCATCATTTGGTTTTCATTTAATAAGAACAATAATTACTTATATTGAGTGTTTGATGCTAGTTTAGCCTCAGTTTACGTTCCTCACCGTCTGCCTGTGCTGGTTTTCTTTGTCTGTCACTTTGTAAATTCTGTTGATTAGTATTATTATGAGTCACACTTTAGATGACCTCCAGCAGCTTCATTACACTGGAGTTAGAGATGTGAATACTGGTTCTGGTACTGGTACTGATACTGGTACTGGTACTGGTTCTGGTACTGGTACTGGTACTGGTCCAGCGCAGTAAAGACCAGTACATATGTGTAGGTGCTG
>NW_007579672.1:10481-28620 GCF_000690725.1 Stegastes partitus | reverse complement strand
CTTTATTCTCACTCTGAGGCTTCCTTCCATCTTTCCAGATGTTTCCGTTGACGTCTGAGTCACTCTGAGCTCCAACATTCAGGTGTTTCTGGTCAGAAGTTTCCTGTGGTGGAGGTAAACCAGTCTGACCACTGGTGTAATACCAGCAGCGACCAGCAGAGGGAGACTCAGACCAGCGACTCTGCTCCAGATGTTTCAAACAGCTGCAGTCGGACTTCATGTGGACGACGAGGACCAACAGGAGCTGGAGGACGATGAGGTCGTGTTTTACAGACCAGTTAGGAAACTGGTCTGTAAAATCCTGAAACCACCGACTGATGATCACCAACGAGGAAACTACAGGCGGTCTCCTAGCAACCGTGTCTGTTGTCATGTTGTGTGTTTTTGTGTCTCTGTCTTTGTGCATATTTTGTTTCGTTTTGTGGTCAGTCTGTGTCTTGTTTTCATCCCTGTTCGTGTCTTTGTGCCCATTTTGAGACGTTTTTGGGATGTTTTGTGTCTGTTTGTGTGATTTTGTGTCTTTGTGGTCGTTTTGTGACGTTTTGTGTCTATAAAACAACAGCAAAGAGATAAAACAACTGGAAAGAGAAACACAATGAGCCCAGATAGACACAAACAAACATAAAATCAACACAAAGAGACACAACAAACAGCTGCTGAGACACAGAACGACTCAGTGGTGGTAAAAGTCGAGCGACTCAGAGACAATCAGACGGAAACAGAAACAGGAAGTCGTTCCTCGTTAAACTCTCAGAGACTCGGAGGAAGCAGATGTTGGTGATTCATCGAGTCGCTGCTGAAGACGTCTGAGCTGCTCGACGACTTTCCTCTGAGTGATGAGAAGAAGAAGAAGACCAACAACAACAACGGGAGTCCGTCTGATCCAAACCCAACACGTCTCCTCCTTCAGCATCTTGGTTCTGATTTAACAGAATCATTCAGGGTTTTTCTGAATCAGAACCAGAACCTCCGGAAACAGAACATTTAACTGAACATGAACATTCCTGTGATGCAGCAGTTCCTCATGTTTCAGGGTTATTTACAGTTTTATTGTTTTAATAAACTTTATTTCACATTAACAAAAGTGCACACGGACGATTACTTTGTGCAACAACAGAATTTAAGTTACGTGATTAAAATTAAACAAAAGTTCTGGTAAATTTTGCAAAGCGATAAAACAAAGTAGGAAAAAAACAATCAATTATTTTGTGTTTTTAAAAAAATATTGAAAAATCTGTAAAAATGTCAGTTTTGTTCTTTCATGGACAGAATGTTAGAATTTATTTTCACATTATTAAAATTAGTTTTATGTGTTGATAGATATTTTAAAAAGTCATAAATTAAGTGATTTTCTAATAATGATGCGTTTGCAGATTTATTGTAAATCTGTTTTTAAAAAATGTCCGTTTTTATTTTATTTTACATGAGACAGACTTAATTTGTGCATTTAAAAAAAAAAAGGAAAATTCTGATTCTGAAATTCAAATGCGGTCACGACAGTCTGTTAATCATCACTAATTATATAGAATTTTAATTATTTTTCTTACAGTATTGAAATTTCAGTATTTAACTTGTTTACAATTTTTAAAAAATGTGTGAAATTGTTTGTTGTCTATATGAAGTTATTTTTGTTTTTAATATTTTCTATAAAAATAAAAACTGTTTTTCCTGTTTGATGCACATTAACATTTAATTTCATTATTTTTTTTCTGCATGTGTTTCAAACCCAGAAACTTCCGGGTCTTTTATTTTGACAGTGACGAGTCAGACGAGTCCGAGTTCATGTGGTAAAGGTTTATTATCAGAGCGTCGGTCGGTCGGTCGGTCGGTCGGTCGGGAGTTTTCTGTCCGAGTGATTAAAAAACCAGAGTGTCGTCGTCGTCGTGAATCCTTCAACGTCTCAGAACAAAACAAAAAGGAGAAACTGAAGCAGGTGAAGGAGGAAACCTGTCGGCAGGTTACCGTGGCTACGCAAAATAAACAAACAAACAACAAACAAATCAAACTGTGGTTCAGTCTCAGCTTTATGGCACCGATTCAGTCCAGTGTGTCGTGACCACAGCGACTATTTACAAGCAACAAAAAAAAGACAAAACCCAAAAGAATCGACCGAGGAGGTGTTTCAGAACCGGTGCCGGAAAGGACGATAAGCTCTGTACACGGCCGGACTCGGACCGGCTCCTATGTACACGTCTTCACACCAACCATATTAAATATATCAAACACGTCTGCCGTAGAAAAAAGAAAAAGGTCCGAACGTCCAGAACAGAACCAGAACAGAACCAGACCCGTGTGGGACACGAACAGTGGACAGAATCTCTTTTCAGCATCTTGTCACTCCGTCAAAGACTCGTTTGTTTGTTTTCCACTATTTACAGGAAACATTCAGAACTGTGTCCAGAGGTCCGATCCACTCGTTTGGTTTGTGGTTCTGATTAAAGGACCGTTCTGCTGCTTCAGAACCTGCAGAGTTCCACCTGAACCCGTCTCCACAAGTCAGAAGAACTCTTCAGAGAAACACGGTTCTACAGGAACCGTCTGCTGTTCTCAGTCCGACTCAGTCAAACATCTACATCCAGAACTTGTCTGACCCGGTTCAGGTTCCCTCTGAAACCAAACAATCAGACAAAAGGTAGCAACGAGCTTTAATGACTTTTAATGAGCTTTAATGAGCTTTAATGAGCTTTAATGACTTTTAATGACCTTTAATGTCACTGTTTATGAGCAAACAGTGAAGTTAAAGTTGAACATTTATCCAAAATGCTCCGATTTTATTTTTTTTTAAAAAAACATTAAAAATGTTGTTTTGAACGAGTTTAAAGTAACTTCAGGACAATTTAAATATATTTTATAAAGATTTCTGTCCTTTTGTAGAAATACTGAATCATTCTGGACCAAAGTTTGAGTCCTTTGTGACATTTTAAGTCATTTTAAGTCATTTTGAGTCGTTCTGAGTCGTTCTGATCACAACGTTTTAGTCGTTTAAACTCAGGATGAACGATGTATCAGCGACACGTCGCTATCGGCTGATATCAGGGTTTTGTCCGATATTTCGGTGTCGGTCCGATGAACAGATCCGATGATTGTCTGATATCGGCGCCTTCGTCTCTACATTTGGTATCACTGCTATTACACAGATGTTTTTACTTAAATGCTCCTTTAACGTTACATATGTTTAACTATGTTTGACTTTTGTAATAAAGACGATACGAGGTCTAATCTGGGCGTCGTCTGAACAGCTTCCAGACTGACATCGTAACACCGGTTATCGGCCAGAACTTCTGATATCATGCGTCACTCGTTTAAACCTGGTTCTGTGATCGTCATTAATTCTGGATTTTCTCAGTTTTAGTCATTTTGGAGAAGTTTTGGAAAAAATAAACATCGATTTATTTTAAATGAGGATTTTTTTTTTTCCAATCAAATTTTGAACCAAATGTTCATTTTGGGAGAATTTTGGAAAATGTTTCTGACTTTTTTTTTTTGTCACTTTGGACAAATTTGAACGACTTTTAAACTGACTGTATTTTTTTTTTTGTTTTTTAAAAAAAAAAAAAAAAATCACTTCGGACTCATTTTTCATCATGTTGAACATGTTCTCAGTAATTTTGCTAATTTTTTTCAGATGTTTCGTCATTTTGGGAAAATTCTGGGATTTTTTTTTTTTAGCTTTTTGTTTGTTTTTAGTAAATCTGGACAAACTTTGATCAGTTTCTGACCTGAAAGATTTTTTTAGACGCGTTTCCTTTTTGAATCGTTTTAAATTTGTTCTTTTTTTTTTTACTGACAAATTTTTAGTAATTTTGGATAAAGTTTTTATTTTTTTATTTTTTGGACACATTTTGATTTTTTGATCATTTTTAAATTAAATTAAAAATCATTTCTGACTCATTTTTTTTGTCACTTTGAACACATCTTAAATTATTTTGCACATTTTTTTTTTCTTCCTTCAACCAAACAAACGTTTCGTCATTTTGGGAAAATTCAGATTTAATTTTGTTTTGGTTTTTTTTGTTTTATTTTTTAGCCATTTTTAATTAATTCTTAGCAATTTCTGAACAATTTAAATAATAATTGGTGAACAAATTTCCTTTTTGAGTCTTTTATTTTATTCTTTTTACATTTTTTACCACCGACCAGTTTTTAGTTTTATTCTTTTTTATTTAACATTTTACAAACATTTTGAAATCTGATGAATTTTAATCATTTAAGACTCATTTATGTCATTTTTTGGACAAGACTGATTAATGTTGGACATGCTTTGGGTACCTCTGGTCCTGTAGTGACCCAAACACCCAGCGGTGGTTCCATTCATCGACCCGATCAGACAGAACGCTTCCTGGATGCAGATCTTTGACGCAGTTTAAATAAACGTCTGTTTGAGGATAAATTCTGTTTCCTGTCAGTCGGACTGAAAACAACACATCAGGTTTTCTGTGAAGGGATTTTTTTTTTCATCTAAAGAGTCAAAATGAGCTTAAAGTCACAGGAACAGAACCAGAACCTCCTTCAGAGGAGGAGGAAGTCCAGCTGATGGTCTGGTTTGTGTGCAGCTTCTCTGCCCATCAGTGGATTCAATTAACACATAATTAAGCTTCACTTCAGTCTCACACGTCTGAACGATCAGGAAACGCGCTGCAGGAATAAATAATTAGAATCAGGTGACGGTTCTGATCCGCCAACGAAAAGGAGGAAAAAAAGAAAAGAACAATTCAAGTGGAGGAAAAACAAACCGCTTAGAGGCGTCTGGGCGCCGCTGAGATAAAGTGCAGGAGGATTTCTGAGTCCAGACGTTCAGGGTTTAATCTCAGAGTGAAGCGGCTCCAACAGAAACCGCTGAAGGTTTACATTCTTGGAGACGACGGAACCAGAACCCTGTGAAGCAGCCGAGCCGGAGCCGGAGCGGTTCAGATACAAAGCAAAGCGGCGATCAGGAGGAGGAAGCTCCGGTTCTCTGCTCATTCATCAATTCATCAGGAGGAAACGCTGCCGTCTCTCATCCTCCACCTGATCCAGATGATGGAGGACGTCCAGTCATGTTGGAGCACATCTGGAGGACGTCTGGAGAATCTGTTTTTGTCTAGTTTGTACAAATTTTTATTATTTTTGTACAAATTTTGGACCAGATTTGATTAATTCTGCACAAATTCTGAGTCGTTTAGACAAATCTGGATTTACTTTTTGACAATTTCTGAATAATTTTGGACAAATTTTGAATTATTTTGGACCAAAGTTTGGTTAATTTTGAACACAGTCTTGTCACATCAAATTTCAATTTACTTTTGACCAAATCTTCAGGAATTTTGGACAAATTCTGATTATTTTGAACAGATTTTTAGTCATTTTCGACCAGATTTGATCAATTCTGTGCAAATTTTGAGTCATTTGGACAAATTCAGATTTATTTTTGACAATTTCTGAGTGATTCTAGACATATTTAGAATAATTCTAGACAAACCTTCAATCATTTTGGACCAAACTGTCATTAATTTTGGACAAATATTTGTCAGACACATATTTTGATTTACTTTCAGCAAAATGTTTTGGTAATTTTGGACCAGATTTGATTAATTCTGTACAAATTCTGAGTCATTTGGACAAATTTGGATTTGCGTTTGACAATTTATGAATAATTTTGGACATATTTCAATCAATTTTGGACAAATCTTGAATTATTTTGGACCAAAGTTTGAGTAATTTTGAACAGTCTTGTAACAGATAAGCTTTGATTTACTTTCAACCAAATTTTCAGGAATTTTGGACAAATTTTTAATCATTTTGGACCAAATTCGATTAATTCTGTACAAATTCTGAGCTATTTAGACAAATTTCTACATATTTTTTCATAATTTCTGAGTCATTCCAGATACATTTAGAATAATTTTGGACAAATTTCATTCATTTTGCACTACTTTTGAGTCGTTTAGGACACATTTTGATCCATTTTGATGTGACTTCAGGTCATTTTGGACGAACGCTGAATCATCTTGAACCAGTCTGGAGTCACGTTGGACCTTCAGAAGTCCAGTCTGTCAGCCTCCAGCAGCTCCTCCTGCTCTCTGTACATTCATCAGGTGGAAACTGTCTGAGCACGTCGCTGAACATCCATCGATCTGCTGCTCGTCTGGTCATCCAACACGTTGGAAACCCTCGGATCACAGAAGACGAGCAGCGGAGGAGGATGGTTCAGGTAAGTGATCTTCTCTGGCTGATGCTGACCCAAAACTTTCAGGACGTCGTCTTTATGCTGCATTAAATATAATCGAATCCTGAATCACACGCTGGGTTCACGGGACTCGAGCTTTGCGATGTATCTGAGCACAGATTCATAAAATAACTCGTATTTCTGTTAAATTAAACTGAGAACTCTTCACTGCATTATTGTAAACAAAGAACTCATATGATAATTCGACGATGATCCTCTAACATCCCCCCGACGGATTCAGAACCAAAGGAACCAGCACGTCTGCCGGGCCGCGGTGTTGTCGGGTCATATAAGGCTGCTGCAGTCATGGAGTGCGTCTCTGGCCGATCACAGTGTCGGGTGGAGGTCAGAGGTAGAAGCCGGTGGCCGGCGGGTCGGGGAGGCTCGGTAGCGTCTCGGGCAGCTGGACGGCAGGCGGCGCCGGTCCGGTCCCGTTGGGCAGCGAGCAGCCGGCCGGGTAGGAGGTGTTCAGGATGCAGCCGTTCTCCATCTGCACGGAGAGGCAAGAGGTTAGCCACCGTTTAACCCTCTGACGTCCAAGCAATGGTTTTAAAATCAGCTAATCTGCAGCATTTCCTGGTTCCGTCCATCAGAACACACTGAACATTCTGGGTTCTGGAGGGTCGGTCTGACAGATCAACATGTTTTAAGATGCCAGATGCTTTGGATTGGACATTTTTCACTGTTTTCTGACGTCTCATCGACCAAATGATTCATCAATAATGAAATGAATCATCAGTTGTAGCTCTAATTTTATGCCGTTAGCTGCCACCAAACCAAAAACACAACAACAGTTAGCTAAAACTAACAACTAGTTAGCTAAACATAGAAAACAGTGAGCTAAAAGTAATACATACTTCGCTAAATGCAACAAACAATCGGCTAGCGCTTAGCTAAACCTAACAAATAGTCAATGAAAACTAACAAGTTAGCTAAATGGAAGAAACAGTTAAAAGTAACAACTAGTTAGTGAAAACATAGAAAATACTAAGCTAAAAATAATAGTTAGCTAAAAGTAGGCTACAGTTAGCTAAACCTGACAACAGTTACCTAAATGTAAAAAATAGTTAAACATAACAAATGGCTAGCTAGAAGTAGGTCATAGTTAGCTAAACATGACAAACAGTTGGTTAAAAGTAACATATAGTTAGCTAAAAGTAACAAACGGTTAGCTAAATGTAAGAAATAGTGAGCCAAAAACAAATGATTGGCTTAATGTAAAACAAAGTTAGCTAAACATAAGTAGTTTGCTCAATGTAATAAATAGTTACTAGAAGTGTTAAACATTTACCTAAAAGTAATAAATAGTTAGCTAAGTATTCATTTTTAGCTAATCATTTATCTGATTATATTTATCTCTATACTAACCTACTAAATAGTTAATTTAATGTTATTCTTTATTTAGTAGTTTCATCTAATCATCTAATTCATTTCCTGTAGCTCACTATTTATTTGGTTTCCTGATCATTCAAGCGTTACTCGTAGCTAACTATTTGGTACTGTTAGCTAACTATTTGGTACTGTTAGCTAGCTATTTGGTACTGTGAGCTAACTATTTGGTACTGTGAGCTAGCTATTTGGTACTGTTAGCTAACTATTTGGTACTGTGAGCTAACTATTTGGTACTGCTAGCTAACGATTTATAACCACATTAATAACAATAATTAAGAGTTATAAATTGATTCCTGAGGGAACCATTTTGAGCTGGGAAAGTTCTTCCAAAGATGGAACGGTGAAGAACCCTAAAAAGCTCCTTGAGGCTCTTCTACTTCTAAGAGAACATGAGATTCAGCTGAAAGCTCCTAAAATGTGAGTAATTATGAACGCCTTTGTTTCACACACTGAAGCTAAAGCTGGTCCTGATCACAGCCGCCTCACCTTACTGTGACCGGGCTCGTGCTGGATCTCGGAGGTCACCATGCCGTAGTGGTCCAGCTGCCGGCAGGGCTTCCCCACCCCGAGGATCTGCTCCAGGGAGGCGTTGGGCGGCGGACACTGCGACAGGCTGGACAGGACCTGGGCCAGCGGTACCGGGATCTGCTCCGGCTGCCGTTTGTGGTTCATCCCCTGGAAGGACGGAACCGTGGACTCGGCCGCCTGCTGCTGCCTCCCAAACAAACTGCTTCCACTGAGAGTGTAATCCGCATTGTCCATGTCGGGCATGCTATAATCCATGCACGACTCTAGTGAGGTGTTGGTGAGAGGTTTTTGGCTGTTGTCGAGGCAGGAGCTGCTGCCCAGACTCTCGCTGAACCCAAAGTCCTGCCACTGGGACTTTCCTGCCGGATGCTCCCTGCTGGAGATGCCGCTCAGTCCGTTGAGGTTGGCTGCCTTCTGTTTGGCGTGGCACTGCTGGGAGAGCTGGTTCTGTGTCCTGGGTTGGTAGTGTTGGTGCTGCTGATGGAGGTCCAGGTCCGAGGCCTTGTCACTGAAAACAGTCTGCGGTGCGTGAAAGTGTTCCATTTGAATCCCTGCCGTGGCCAGGATGTCCTGCGCTGTCCATTGTCCGTTGGGGATCGACTGGTTCTGTCCCAGAAGATCTCCGTTAACTAAGGTGTTGGTCAGGCGGTCGCTCTGCTGGTTCCAGTCGTGCGACCCTTTACCAGTTCGCATGCTGAGGTGCTGCTGCATCTGCTGCGACAGCTGCACGATGGGAGCCTGCCCCATCGGAGGAGGCTTACAGTGAGGAAACTGCATCTGCACGGTAGCGTCAGTCGGATGGTTGCTTCCAGGCAGCGACACCGTCGTGGAGCTGACCGAGGAGGTACTGGGAGGCGCCTGAGCTCCGTGATCCGCCGAGTCGGTTTTTCCCTCAATGGAGTCGTAGATATACGAGAGGATCTCGTCATTCGTCAGCAGGTCGTCCAACGTCGGCACTCGTTCTGGGTCCATCTCGACTCGGATCATCCGCTCATCGAGCAGCAGCAGCTCCAGGTCCTCGGCGCTAAGCCCGAGACCCTCCAGAGCCCCGAACAGCTCGCCGTTCGAACAGCCGCCCTCGTCTGCGTCCACAACCCCCTGACCTTCCAAAGATAGGGAGTCCAGGGTGGCCAGCAGCGGGTCGAAGCTGGTACCGGGCTCTGTGACGGCCGGAGCCACCCCGCCGTTAGCCGGCTCGCCCCAGCTCCTCCTCAGGCCGGAGGGCTCCGGGTCAGAGAAGCCCATCTGCTCCCCGAAGAAGCTGCTGTGGAACGACATCTTGGGCTCCAGGGCCGGCTGGCAGACGTACACCGACTCGTCCTGGCTCATGAGCGCCCCCAGCAGGGAGCCGGGGTCCACGCCGTCCCTCACCAGGCGGTCGGTCCGGCTCTTCTTCGACTTGCTGCCGTTCTTCTCCAGGCCTCCGTCTCTGAAGACGGCGATGGGATGGTTGGACTGGTAGAGCAGCGCCTCGCCGGTGGCGTAGGTGAAGGGAAGGTGCATGGAGCGCTTACGCAGGTGTTCGCCTCCTTCTTCATCCCTGCAGGAACACAAAGTATGATGAGGATCTGGAGACCCACCGTAGACGCTTACAGTCGATCAAAGGTTTAGGTCTGGTTCTTACCCCCCTTCCAGGATTAAGGGTTTCACATGTGGTTAAATTCATAAATGTCATGAATGAAAACTCTACATGTGGCCTCGTTTACTGAGACCAGGTTTGGTTGTTCAGGAGACTTTACGTCATTCTGATTGTGTCTAAATGATAACGAGCCTCTCTGGTTCATCTGTGGTCTGAAACACAACACATGCAGCGAGGACGTACAGCAGAGGTCTCTGGGTGGCGATGATGTAGTCCGCTTTCCCGTTCTTGTAGACCAGCCGGGCGTTGGCCTGGACCCACTTCCACCGGTTCTCCTTGGTGAGGAGCCGGAACACCGTCAGACCACTTTCTCCGGTCTTCATCACTGCAGAAATCCACAGAAACAGTTAAACTCAAATTAAAAACTCATTTAAACCTCATTAAAGCCTTTAAGTCAACAGTCGGACCAGAACTACGCTGGACTTTGCAGGTCTACACACTGGAGGCTCTTCAGTGGGTTTTAGTTTTTCAGTTTTGACACATTTTGACTCGTTCTAAAGTCTTTAAATCAGGTTTCTGTCATTTTGGAGACTTTTAGGTTCATGTGGAGCAGAGTTTGACATTTTAGACAAACTGTGACTCCCTTTGAAGACGTCTGAAGTCATTTTGGACCCTTTTAGAGGAATTCTGAACAGGTTTTTGTCATTTCAGACAGGTTTAGAGTTTGGTTTTGGGTTATTTAGGACCTGTTTTTGACTGTTTTGGAGATTTATTTGACAAATTCTGAACAGGCTTTTGTCCGTTTGACACATTCTGATGCACTTTGAAGAGTTGAAAGTGCAGTTTTTGGGATATTTAGGAGATCTTTTTGACATTTTAAACAGGCTTTTGTCATTTCGGACAAACTGTGACTCCCTTTGAAGACGTCTGAAGTCATTTTGGACCCTTTTAGAGGAATTCTGAACAGGTTTTTGTCATGTCAGACACATGTTGGATGTGTTTTCTGTCATTTTGGACCTTTTTAAACGTCTCCAGTCTCCGGTTCGTTTTGCTGATGGTTATTAAATGGACCTTCCAGGTCAGTGGAGCTGCTTCAGGTCGTTTTCTTCTTCTGTCCGTTATAAACCAGGCCGACCTGCAGCGGCCGGCCTCATCTCTGACCTCGGCGGTGTTTATGGATCATCGGCCGAGCTCTGCTCCTGCATGGATTTGTGAATCCTCTGCTCTGGCAGCTCTGCAGCTTTGCTCAATCTGCTCCCTAATCCAGCGGGATTACTTGGGAAAGCTGTCTGAACTCTGTGACCAGGTTGGTCCAGACCGCCCCAACTTTTTCTGACAGACCGCGACTGAAATAGCAGCATGTTGATGTTGGTAATCTGGCAGATGAACGGACTCCAGGAGATCTGCAGCAAACGCTGCAAACATTCAGCCTGCAGCCTCGTCTGGAGACTTCAGAGAAGAATCGGTTCTGGCATGTTGTCCTACAGCAGCTAGCATGTTAGCATGTTAGCATGTGGACGTATTTTAATCTTGTGGTGTGACGTGAACATTGAACTGCACATATTTATAATAAATATGAAACATTCTGACTCATCTCCACCAGTTCTTGAGTCGGTTTCGGGTTATTTAGGACCAACTTCTGTCCATTTTGGAGACTTTTTGAGTAACTTTGGAAGGATTTTGTATTTTGGACAGTTTTTCAGTCGTGTTTGACAGGTCAGGGTTGGGCTTTTGTGATTTTTAAAACTTTTTTCATCATTTTGGACAAATTTCAAAGTATTTACGACAGATTTCTGTCATTTTGACTCATCTTGAACAGTTTTGATTATGATTTTAAGCTTATTTGGGACCAGTTTTGTCATTTTGGAGACTTTTTCAGTCATTTTGAACAGGATTTTGTCTTTTTGGACAAATTTTGAAAATGTTTTAGCTACTTTTGGCCAAGTTTGGAGTCATGTTTGACAGGTTAGGGTTCGGCTTCTGTGATTTGGGAAAATTCTTTTGTAGTTTTGGACTAATTTCAAAGTATTTACGACAGATTTCTGTCATTTTGATTCATCTTAAAACAGTTTCTGATTAAGATTTTTGCTTAATTGGGACCAGTTTTTGTCATTTTGGAGACTTTTTAATAATTTTGGACAGGATTTGAAAATGTTTTAGGTAATTTTGGACAAGTCGTTGTCATTTTTAACATTTTTTCCGTCATGTCTGACCAGTTTGGGCTTTTGTTTCTGACTCCTCTTGGACAGGTTTTGATGAAGGTTTTAACTTATTTAGGACCAGTTTTTGACTTTTTGAGTCATTTTGGACATGTTTTAGTGGTTTTAAACAGTTTTATGTGAACTTTTCAGACTTCATGACTAATTGAAAGCAGAGTACAGACAGCGGACACGCAGCTGCAGCTCTGGTTAAATGTGCCGTGAATTAAAAGTCGTTTTTCTCGTTGACGTTCTGATGGACGGTCGAGCTGCCGGCGTCTCTAGAAGGTTCCAGTCCTGCAGCTTCACTGCAGCGAGTCGCTCCAGCGGTTCCTCAGAGAGCGAGTCGACTCAGAAGCAGGGACGCAGAACTTACTCCGGACGTGGTTCTCTGCGCAGTACAACATGTCGGCCGCGTGGATGAACTGGTAGCCAGAACCTCGGACCCGGAGCTCAGCCTCCGTGTAGCCCAACACGATCTTCCCCCTGAGCAGAAACACCAGAGTCAGCAGTTACCGCTTGTGGCTCATTTTTCATCTAGAAAGACATTAAATCGACTGTTTCTACGAGACAAGTGAGACAAGAGCTCGGTTACTTTGCGTCGCAGGCGAGCGGCGTGAAGTCCAGCTTGTGTTTGGTTCTGAAGATCATGTTCTTGGTTCTGATCTCCAGGATGGACGGCGGCTGCAGAGGCGTGGCGATGGCGAACAAGGCGAGCTGCGGCGGCGCCTTCCCTCCGTTTTCCTGCCGCTGGTTCTGGCCGTGCAGAAACTTGAGGCGGCCCTGGATGTTCAGAGCCTGGAAGCAAAGAGTTCAAGATCAAGATCGAAAAAAAAAAGAAAAAAACTGGAATAATTCAGCGTTTTAAAGAGTTTTCTTCTGAAATAACGTCGAATATCTGTGAATTAATGATGTTTTTGCTGATTTAAATCCAGTAAACAGAATTTTTTAAATCCTCAAACATCAGTTTTTGTAAAAACACAGATTTCTGATGTTTATTAACATAATATCGGCCTGTTGTTGGTCATCA
The DNA here is from genome assembly GCF_000690725.1 of Stegastes partitus. Classification (NCBI taxonomy): domain Eukaryota; kingdom Metazoa; phylum Chordata; class Actinopteri; family Pomacentridae; genus Stegastes; species Stegastes partitus. The sequence goes on along the minus strand of NW_007579672.1, from coordinate 15,688 downwards.
GCTGAACAACTCGTCTTCATGTTTCCAGACATCGAGTCCTTTACTTTCATTTTAACTCACTGAAGGACTCCAGAGACAGAATCACAGAAACACCTGGACGCTGCAGGTCAGTGTGACCGTGTGGTCATGTGACCGTGTGGTCATGTGACCTACCAGGAAGCCGGAGGAGTTGTCCAGCAGGCAGCGGAACCGGCAGACGAAGCTTCTCTCCAGGAAGGACGAGTTCTCTGGAGGCAGCTGCTCGGGTTTGTAGGTGACCAGAGACGAGCTGCTGTCGGGCTCCACGTCTGAGGACGGAGACACGGCGTCAGGAACAAACAACAACAAACAACAAACAACAACAAACACAAACACTGGATCGTTTACATCCTGAAGCTCCTCGACGGGCTTCAGACCGGATCGCCTCTGACTCAGAACCAGACGTCATTTTTCGAGGCTGCAGAACAAAATTTAGTCTGAAATATAAAGTTTTCAAGTTTTTTATCAAATAACACAGTTTTAACAGCTTTAACTAAAAAATATTAAAGGTTGAACATTTAGACTCATTTATTGTTGTTTATCTATTAAAGTTTTTACTGTATTTAAATCAGCAGAAATAATTTTTCCACATAGTTTATGTTTAAAACAAACTTTTTGAATATTTTTCTAAACTTGTGTTTTACAGATTTATTTTATTTTTTTCACTGTTTTGTTAAATTAACAAACACAACAAATAAAATCACAGAGAACAAGAATGAAAGTATTAAACTGGTTCAAAGCATCAGTTTAGAACCACAAACAGCATCCAGGTTGAAAACCAGGATTTCTATAAACAGGAATTTAATCTTTCACAACATTTGACTTTTAAACGTTTCTTTTCCTCCACTGTAAAAAAAAACATCCAGATTCTGAAGACGTTTGTCGTCATATCAATGAAAGATTTTGTGTTTTAAGGATTAAATATTTATGTTTTGGTAAAAAGAGTAAAATTGCAGAAAAATCAGCTTAAAATATGACGAGTTTTGAGATTTTTTTAAACATTTTTTTGTGGACATTTTTTTTCATCATTACAGTATTTTATTGTTCTTTCAATGTTTTTATTTGTGTTCTTTCAGTGTTTCGCTGTAAAATGACACCAGTTTGATTTAAATCAGTTAAAAATATTATTATTTTCTGATATTTGAGAAATGACAGAATCAGAATTTAACATTTTTTTAATGGATATTTTGTTCATTTCAACAGTTTTTCTTTTTAATTACACATAAGAGTGAAATCACAAAAAAATGATTTGTTTATATATATTTTTTTAAATTCCAAAATATTTAATAATTTTAACATTAAAAAAATCTGTATTTTCACAAACAGTAATTCTTTCTTTTGTAATCTGTAAAAATTACATTTTTACTTCATTTAAATCTGGTAAAAATCATTATTTTTCAGGTTTTTGGAAAATTATGTGAATTAAGAATTGAAGCTTTGTTTTTTTTTACAGTTATTTTTCAGATTTCTGTCGTTTAGTTAAATTACAGACAGAAAGTAAAAACCACAGAAAAAAGTTTTAATTTAAATGTTGACTTTTTTTTTTAGAAAGGCCAAAAATATAAATAATGCATTTGACAAATAGAAATTCAATCTCTCAACTGTAAAATTAAAGTTATTTGTTTTTATATTTATATATTTTTTATTGTTGTATTATTTATTCTTTTTTTTTTGCCTTTTGCTGCCACATTTTGTCGTGAAAACATACGAATGATTGACATTTAAACGTATAAATTCATCTTTTCTGATTTAAAACCAAACTCCTGAACGCTGCTCTCACAGTTTAACACAGTTTGGTTTGTTCCTGACGGTAAACTGGTTTGTTTTTTTTGCCCTTTAGTGTCGTCTTCTTCGCTACGTGACGGTTTGGAGGCCACGCAGCCAGCGGCCTGTCCGAGTGGGTCGGCTGCGTCACGGTCTTAAACGCAACCAGCACAAACGTTTAAGCATCTTAAAACCCAAATACAGATCTGGGACCACTTCACCTCGTAAGCCCCGGCGAAGATTACAGGTCATGTGATCTGACCTGATGCTGGTCTACGGCTTAAGGCCTCAACGAGCTGACGCCCCGTTGGTTGGTTTAAACGCACCGGCTTCAACTGTGGCAGGAATCCCCCCCAGGAGCCCCACGAGACCAAAAGGAGCCCAAAAGGTCTCCTGGGGTCGTGGGGTGTCGTGGGGTGTATGGGACACAGGAGGAGTTTTTTCATAAAACTCTTAGTAATTTCCCAGACTGGGATAAATAAAGTATTTTTCTATTCTTCTTCTAATACGGGACTCAGTGGCACCAAAACACGCTGGAGACGCTAAAACTCAACATGGCGGCCGTCGGGGTCGTATTTGTTGACGTTATGACTCCAAAATTTTCATACATTATTGACGCCTTATATTCAGACTCTGGCAGCAGAACGAAGCTTTTAAATCCAGTAAAATCGTGTTAATTCAAAGTCATGACGGAAAAACAAACGTCAGAGCGTTAAATGATCAGAGAAACCCTTTGATTCTAACAGCTTCACAGGTTTGGCTCAGATCATCAGACACACAACGTTACCCTTCCACCAAAACCAAGCAAATGCGTTACAATTAAATATATGCAAATGGCGGCCATCTTGAAAAATGGACACCAATTTTGGTTGACGTTCCTGAAGGACAGTTTTGGAGCCTAAACGGCAAAATGAAGGATTCCTGTGATGTTTGCTAGCTGAACATTTTCTCGTTCAGAAGCCCATGTTGAGGAGGACGGAGCGCTACCTGGTGGCGAGTCCTGGCTGATGGCCGTCGTCGCCGCCGCAGGAGGAGGAGGAGGGTTCAGAGCCCAGTGGAGGTTCCTCCGGAGCTCCTGCTGGTCCTCGGTGTGGACCAGCTCGTAGACGCTCTGGTGCATCACATCAGTCTGAGGGGGACAACAACGAAAAAGGGCTGAGTCCAACAGAACCAGTACACGGAATTCCCATAGACTCTGTGGGGGGGCGGGGCTATACAAAGCTGGACCGCCACTGGTTGGGTCATTTTGGAGTCATATTGATCCAAGTTTTGGTGATTGTGGAGGAGTTTTGAGTCGTTTTTGACAAATTTTGAGCAATAATGAACAAATCTGAGACAGTTTTGGACGGATTGAAAAGTTCTGAACACGTTTGGATCCGTTTCAGGTCGACTTTAAGTCACTTCTGACAGATTCTGAACAGTTTGAGTCACTGTGAACACATCAATTCATTCTAGACCACCTTTGATTCATTTTTGACGAGTTCAGTCTCATTAATAAACCTGGTACCTGTGGGGGGGGCGGAGCTATGCAAAGCTGAACCCCTATTGGTTAGCTAGCTGTCAGGTAACACCTGGGTCAAATTCCTCCTGACTTGTAAATCCAGGAGGCTGACTAGCTGTGGAGGACTAGAGGTCAACATGTTCCTGTCTTTATTTTACAACAGCCTCAAAGTGAAAGTGATGTTTGACGTTTTTCGATTCTCCACAGCGTGGTGTTTAAAAGCAGCTTCAGGTTCCTGCTGGAGGTTCCTGCTGCTCCCTGCAGGACTCTGCTGGTTTCCACTAAAGGCCAAGTTATAAATAGGTGGATCTGGTGAAGGACCCCCGAGCTGCTGCTGCCAGATGTGACACGCAAACCCTCCTCACCTTCATCTACCAGCAGATGATGAGCTTCTGCACGTTTAACAAGATGAAACGCGTCGAGAGTGAAATAACTCCAGGATTAACTGCAAACATCAACCTTCTGAAGCAACAGAGCGACTCAAAGTCAGCAGTATGAGACAGGAAGTAGTCCCACTGGAGCAGCAACACCCACAGAGATGTACAGGAACAACAAAGACGCACAAAAAAATCACCAAAATGACGACAAAGAGATAAAAAATGACTGAGATCAGACAGAAAACGACCAAAAACAACCAGAACGACCTCTGGAGGACTTTCCTGAGGGCTTGGCTGATGTTAAACTGAAACGGTTCCTCCCCAGTGGCAACGGTGAGGAACCCTACAAGGTTCCTGGAGGTTCTTCTACTTCTCAGACTGTGGAAATCTGGAGACCAAACTTCACCCTGGACTTGACCACTTTAGAACTTCAGGAGGTTCCTCTACTTCTAACACACTCTTTGTTTTGTTTTTTAAGAAGTAGAGGAACCTCTGAGAGGCTCCTGGTGGTTTTTCTTCTCAAAGGAGTAGAAGAACCTCCAACACCTTCCTGGAGGTTCTTCTCCTACTTGACTGTGGTGGTAGTTTGAACATCAGGAGACCAAACCTCACCCTGGACTTAGAGCTTCAGGAGGTTCCTCTGCTCCTAACAAATGCTCTTTTGCACTTTTAATCGAGTATTTATTTAATATTTTATCATTTATACCATCTTTGAACTTTTGTTCTTCTGACCACATTCGCTGCTGCAAAGAAGATGCCAAACGTTGGATTTCTTGTACGATGACAATAAAGCTCCTTCTTCTTCTTCTTGTTCCTGGATGGAGGTTAGTGGAGGTGGCCACAGGCGTGGACTCTTACCTGATGGAAGCCCAGGTAGTCCTGGATGGTGTGGGAGGAGAAGAAGATGGTTCCGCTGGCGGTGATGACCAGAACGAACCCGTTCAGAGCCTGAGGAGGCAGAAGAACACAGTCGGTTAGAACCAACCCGGTTGGAGGAGGACTGGTGTTTGGATCAGCTGTGGACGGAACATCACCGCTAACGTTAGCCACGTTAGCTGCACAACCTGCTAGCACCAAGGATCTCCTGCTGCTGTGGGGACATCACCAACAATAACAGCAGTAAACCACCAAGTGTCCAGATGTTCCTCATATGCTGGCGGTGCATGGAGACGCCAGCATCTCAACGTTTTAGAGTTCTCAATTCAATCTGAACACATTTTGAGTCATTTTATTGAAATTTTGAGTAATTTTGGACACATTTGAGTCAAGTCAGATTTCTGAGTCGTTTTGGACCAGTATTTGAGTAATTCTGGAAAAATTAGGATTACATAAATTAAAGAAACAGAACTCTGACACTGAAAGACCAGAAGAAGTAACTCAAACACCTCGATGTGACAAATGCTTTGAGGAGACTTCAGCCAGGACGAATCCATGTGAAGTAGGCAGGAAGAGGAAGGGAAGGAGAGAAGGGAAGGAGAGAAGGGTAGGAGAGAAGGGAAGGAGAGAAGAGAAGGAGAGAAGGGAAGGAGAGAAGGGAAGGAGAGAAG
>NW_007579672.1:9256-10276 GCF_000690725.1 Stegastes partitus | reverse complement strand
GAAGGAGCGAAGGGAAGGAGAGAAGAGAAGGAGAGAAGGGAAGGAGAGAAGGGAAGGAGAGAAGGGAAGGAGAGAAGAGAAGGAGAGAAGGGAAGGAGAGAAGAAGGAGCGAAGGGAAGGAGCGAAGGGAAGGAGAGAAGTGAAGGAGAGAAGGGAAGGAGAGCAGCTCAGTGAACTGGAGCGAGCTCATGGTTTCTGTTTTGAGGGGAACATCTGGTCCGACGTTTCCGGCTCGATGAACCGACATGTACTTCCCTCAAATACGAGAACGTTTCAGGAAACGGACACAAATATTCACGAGAGTTCAGCAGCTCCTGGAGCTGCAGCGACGAAGACGAGGACGCCATGTTGTTGTTCTTCCTCACAACACACCAGCGAGGCGCCACAACTATCTGCACACTTCACCCACAGCAAACACAGCAAACACACACAGACTCACAAAATGTGACTCAGGACACCGAGAGCTCAGAGTCTCAGTCAGAAATAACCAGAAAAAGAATTAAAACCACCTGATAAGGACAGAAAGTCACCAGACAGGGACGCAAAACCACCAAAAAGAGACACACAAAGATGCAAAATGACCAAATTACTACAAGAAGAGGGAGAATAACTAGAAAATGACCAAAAAAATCACCACGAGAAGATGGAAAATCACCAAATACAGAAGCAAAATATGACATAAAGATGCAAAATCACCATAAAAATGGAAAAACCACCACAAAACTGATGTAAAATCCCATAAAAAGATCCTTATTTAAGAACCCAAACCCTAAATCACTACAAATAAATGTAAAATCACCACAAGGAAATGTGAAATCATCTTACAGGGACAGAAAATCACCACACAAGATTCAAAATCACCAGAAAAACATGCAAAATAACCAAATAATGATGAAAAATCAGAACAAAAGACGTAAAATTACAACAAAGACACAAAATGAGCACAAAAAAATTATGTAAAATCCCATAAAAAGATCTAAAACAACTGCAAGATTAAAAAATACCACGTAAAGATGCAAA
>NW_007579672.1:0-4250 GCF_000690725.1 Stegastes partitus | reverse complement strand
ATAATAATGGGACCATCAACTGACTGTAAAATGATCTAAAATTTTACAAAATAACACAAAATGTTTCCAAAATGACAAAACTTGGTAGAAAATTATTGAAACTAGACAAAAAGAAGAATAAAATAAATAAAATAAAGAGTTCAACATGACAGGAAAACTTGTTTTTTTCTCTAAATGACTCAGGAAGTGACAAACGCTTGTTGGAAATCACTCAGCGCGACCAGACGTTTGCTGCTGCAGCTCATCAAACTGTTTTCATCCAGTTCACACTAGAAAAGTCACTTTAATCGTCTCTAGAAAGCAGAACGACGGCTCAGATCTGCTGCCTTCACAGGAGAACGGTCATTATGTCCGTCATGGAGCTTCAGGTGCAGCAGGAGGCAGGAAGTGGGCCGGCGTGGAGCTTCACAGGCTTCACCGGGCCCGAGTGTCCGGAGGCGTCTCGGGCGGCCTGGAGGAAACAGCTCGGCTCCCCAGACATCATCTCAGACGACGAGCCGAGACGTCAGAACCCCAAAGTGACAGAATCTCCGCCAGCGTCAACCGGAGGCTCGACGGGTTCATAGTTAGAGGAAGAAAGGTCCAATCATCGGCGTGTGAGGTTAGAAAACCTACAAACAATGACTGGCTGGATCCATGTTTACCAGCTGAAGGTCAGAGAGCCTCCACAGCGACCTGAACCTAGAGTCACACTGGAGTCCAAAGCTGCTCAGAACGGCTTTCTAGAATGAGTCAAAGTTGGTCCAAAGTGGCTAAAAACATCAAAAACGATTCAAGACATGTGAAAAAAGTTTCCCAGAACGATCAAACTGGTGCAAAACAATTTGAAACTTGACTGAAAAGGTCCAACGTGACAAACAAAACAGTACAAATAACTCCACACTGGTCAAAAATAACTTGAAATTTACCTAAAATGTCTGAAAATCGTTAAAAATGAGTCAAAATCTGCCCACGGTGACAAAAACATGTTGATCATGACGCTGTCATTTTCAAAAATGAGAAAAACGGTTCAAAATAATGAGAAAACTGCCTGAACAAGTGTCCAACAGGACTGAAAACATGATTACAAATAACATGAACTGTGTCTAAAATAACAAAACATGATCTAAAAATAACAAAACATGATCGAAAAATAACCCAGAACTTCACTGATCGGGTCCAAAATGACAAAAACTTGTTTAAAATCATTTAGAAAGTGATGCAGCAGAACTTGATGCTGTTCTAAACGACTCAGGAAGCGTCTGACAAGACAAACCGTCCAAAATGACAATAAAACATATTAAAGGCTGAAAAATTACACAAGATGATTCAAAACTTGTTCAAAATGACTCAAACATTCATGCAACACAACTTGAAACTCGTCTCAAATGACTTTGTGTCTGTTAGAACAAAAAATTAGCAAAAAATCACAAAAAACTGCAACTTTACTCAAAAACTTCCAAAACGGCTTCAAAAAATGGACAGAATGAGTCAAAGAGTCCAAAATAATCAGAAATCAGGCAGAGCTACCAAAAAAATAAAGACAAAAGTACAGAAACTGTCCAAAGTGATGCAGAACTTCTCCAGTTTAACTTAAAGTTTGTGTAAAATGACCAGAAGCTGCTGAGAAAAGCTCCACCAGGAGCTGAAACCACCACCTGCAGCTCTGACCCACGTCTTCTACAGAAACCAGAAGCTGGACGGAGCTTCGTCCTGGAACTGAAACACAAGTTTTATCTGCTCACAACAGAAACTTTAACAACCGATGGATTAAAACTCAAAGCTGAAGCCGGATCAGTGGTCAGAATAAACGTTGTTCTGCCACCTGAAGGCGTTGGTTCTAACGAAGCTCCACAGACGTTCTCCTGTCTGACGGATGGAAGCCGACAAACAGCAGCGACCCGGAAAATCCCTCACGTCGTTACCGCCGGAACCAGAACGGGTCAACACAGAGCAGAGGTCTCATTAATCAGCCTCAGAACCAGAACCATCCACAGTTCACAAACCAAGAGGAGACATGAGGAGACGAGCTGCTCCCACTGAAGGTCCGAAAGGGACCAAAGAGTAACGATGCCAGTGATGGAAAATGTGACAAAAAGTTGAACAAAGTGACTTTAAAATGGTCTAAAACAGAGAAGTTGAAAGAAAAAGCTTCAAATTCCAGACATTCCAGACATTCCAAAGCCATTTTGGACCATTTTAAAAGAAATTTAGGGCCATTTTTGAATCATTTTAGACCATTTGAAATACATTTTGGACCATTTTGAAGTCCTGTTGGACCATTTGGACCATTTTAAAGTCCTGTTGGACCATGCTGTTGTCAGTCTGTCAGATGTTTCACCGTGCTGGATGGATCTCCAACAACTGGCTCCTCTGTTCACCGTTTTTTATCCGACTGACACCAGAGCAGCAGAAGATCCAGAAACGGTCCGATATCTATCAGACGTTAGCCCACTCTGTCCTGGTCCAGGATTAACGGGGATGTTCTGGGTCGCTTCAACACGTCGTCCTGGCCGCCGTCCAGAGCGACGCCATTTCAAACGGACACGAGCCGCCAGCAGAGACTTAAGTCAGTGTTTGAAACTAATCACAGAAAGATTTGGGATGAAACGTTATCCAACACCACGGCGCTGCTGCTAAATCCTCCCAGTGACACTCGGTCCGGTCGACAGATTCTGCAGAAGTTCAGCCTCCAGCTGCAGCTTTCAGGAAGTTAGAGCAGATAAATCTTTGTTTGCACATCAGACCCTATAATCTGCACTGCACAACAAAAACACATGAAAACAGAATGAACCTGGTCGTAGAGACGCCAGAAAGACACGTAAAGAACACGGAATGTAACAGAGGGCATTAGTCGCTTCATTTTTGGTAAATATCTGTAAAATAATGAATATTTTGGCTGATTTAAATGATTCAAATACAGTAAAATAGTGTCATATTGTGGTTCCACGTTATTAGAAACAAACTTGATTTACGGTTTTGGTCTTTTTTTTATCAGTCAACATGTAAATTAGTTTTTTTCTGTAGATGTAATAGAAATGTGGAATTTAACAAAACATGTAAATTCTCACAAAAATTCCTCAGTTAAAAACAAATGTAGACAATGTTAATAATTTGATCATATACGTATATAAATATGAATTATACTGTTTTGTAAATAGTGTAAAAAACAAAACAAAACTTGAAAGCGGGAAACAGAGACGGTCTGTAGATTTAAAGAGTCCATGAAGTAAAAACATGGAAATAAATATTAGATATTAATCTGTATTTTACCAAGACAGAAAAAATCTGTAAAACAACATTTTGAAAAATGATTTACTATTTTTTTAAGGTTTTAATATAAGTAAATGTTAATTAACAGCAAATATCCGTAATATAATGATATTTTGGCTGATTTAAATACAGTAAAATTTGTGTCATTTCACAGATTGTAAAAGAGCAAATTAGGATTTACAAAAACACACATTTTTATTTTTGCCATTATTTAGAGTCTTGGTTGTTTTTTAGCTTTGAAATATAAATCAATCATTTGTTTTCCTGTTAAACACCTGTAAATGTTTTTTTTAAAAAAGAGTAGACAGTTTTCAAATTAGGCAGCAACAGATTGGATCTAAATCAACATGAAAATATGCAAAATAAGATTTTTTTTTCTTTAGTTTTACTGTAATTTAACAATTAAAGTATAAATTTACATGGAAATGCATTTTTTTGGGGAAAAAAAAAAACTGCATTAAAAATCTGTTCTTTAACAACATTTGACGGCAAAATTAGTTTTTCACCGTATTTAAATCAGAAAATATGTTATTTTCATATTTACAATGTGTTTTATGTTCATATTTTTTATGTTGTTTTCTGTAATTTAAAATAAATAATGTGTATTAGGGATTTGAAAGTGGGAAATAATAGTTTAAACTGCAAATTTTACGAATTTTACTGTTTTAAAAACAAGAAATATATTTTTTCATTTTTTAGTTTTCTGTTATTTCAAAGAACATTGCGGGTTTGAAAATGAGCAATAATAGTTTAAACAGATATTTGTACCGATTTTCTCAGTTTTACTTGAATAAAATCAGAAAATACATCATTTTTTCACACATTTTGCTCAAACTGCCGATTTTCTGAATTATACTGTTTTAAAATTAGGATTTTATTTTTTTTAAATTACATTTTTTTGGGGGTTTTTTTCTGTTATTTGACAGAAACATCCTTTTATTCCTATGAAGGATTGAAAGGTGAGAAATAAGAGTTTAAATGTTTATTTTTACAGATTT
>NW_007579671.1:157487-158141 GCF_000690725.1 Stegastes partitus | reverse complement strand
ACTGTAACTAGCTTTAATGAGCTAACTGTATCTAACTAGCTGACTGTAACTAACTGTAACTGAGAGTAACCTTGTGTGTGTCTGTGTGCAGAGTGAACTCGGTCTGTCGCTGTCGGTTGATTCGTGTCTTCAGATGAACCTCGTTTACCAACAAGTTGTTCAAGAAACTTTGAACCTGCTGGAGACACAACTGACACACAACCAGCGACAACAGGTCAGTACAGACACACAACCACAGACGCACAACCACAGACACACAACCACAGACACACAACCACAGACACACAACCACAGACACACAACCACAGACACACAACCACAGACACACAACCAGAGACACACAACCAGAGACAGCAGCTCTTTTGATAACACGTTTTTCTGTCTGTAGAAGGAACTCATATCTCAGCTGTCTGGACCAATCAGAGAGTCTCCCAGAGAACAGTCCACCCCCTCCTCCTACCAGCGGCCAATCAGCATGTACCTGGGTCACTTCCTGAAGCCGTACTTCAAAGACAAACTGACAGGACTGGTGAGACAGACAGACAGACAGACAGACAGACAGACAGACAGACAGTGTTACAGCTGACCAATGAGGAGCATTTTCTGTGTGTCACCAGGGTCCTCCAGCCAATCAGGAGACGAAGGAGAAGGTCA
>NW_007579671.1:156194-157036 GCF_000690725.1 Stegastes partitus | reverse complement strand
CTGTGTCTGGTTTTTGTCAGATGATGAAGACCTGGAGGACGATGCTGGACAGGTTGGACAGGTGAGTGTCAGTGTGATGTGATTGGACAGAAGAGTGTCAGGTGACCTCAAGTTTCCCCACAGACCTATCTAGCCGTGTGTGTTCAGTGTGCAGCAGGTCTGCTGGCTCGGAGGGACCAGATCCAGAAGGAGATCCAGAACCTGGAGGACGTCCTTGGTCCACTGAGTCCCATCAGTCTGTCAGGTACCTGTCTCACCTGTCTGTCGTGTTTTCACACCTGGGGATTGTTTTTTATTTTACCCCTTAAAAAAAACGTTCTACCTGTGAAGCTTTTTTCATGGTTGAAAGTCTCCAGAAATCAAACTTGGTCCAGTTTGTGTTCTTCTCCTCGTCGTAGTCTAAACATCTGAAACCAGAACCTTGTCTGGTCCAGCTTCACCACGTCAGGTTCTACTGATGTTAGAGCCTCAACAGTTGGTGAAATGTGACCAGAGACTGGATTCTAGTAGAACCATGGATCCATCCATAGACAGACACTGACAGGGACTTTATGGATCAGCACCAGCCTCATTAAAACGTTTCACTTTTTTCCAGTTTTAAGTCCGAATAATCAAAACTGTCCTTCAGTCATTAGATGTCACAGAGTCTCCTGTCTGTAGGAGTTTCATTTCTGGAGATACTGGACATTTGAAATGGTTTCACACGTTGAAATCTCAGTTCTGAAAACATCAAATTCTGAAAATTCTGCAAAAATTATTGGAGCGAACTTTTGGTTTTTACACGTCTTCATTTATCTTCTGTGTTGTACAGATGATGACGACAGCAGCAGCAGTGACGAGGT
>NW_007579671.1:153946-155000 GCF_000690725.1 Stegastes partitus | reverse complement strand
CTGTCTGTCTGTCTGTCTGTTTCAGGGGAGAGCTGGCAAAAGACTCTGTTGATCCACTCGGTGTCCAGAGACAGTCTGAAGAGACTCATCCAACCCAAACTGTCCAAGTAACATCTCACATATTATTCTTATTATTATTGTGATTGTTGTTGTTGTTGTTGTTGCTGTGGTTGCTGTTGTGGTTGTTACTATTACATGGCCATCGATCTAGACCTGTCTGTCTGATTCAGGGTGGACTACCTGAGCCAGAAGCTGTCCTCAGCAGAGCAGACAGACAGGCAGCAGCTCAGAGAGCAGATCGACAGTTTGGAGAGAGAGATCGACCTGCTCAGGTTCGTGTTGTGTGTTGGACTTTAAAAACCCCTAAAACAGGCTGAAGCTCTGTCAGGCAAAACTCCTCGTCCTTCTCTGAGGCTCCACTCAGCTTCACGTGGGGTCACATTCATGATACATGTATGTTGGACTAGACCTGCCTTCACTGCATGAGGAGGTATTTATCTCTGACATGAATCAGAACAAACATCCAGAAGTCCGCTCAGAAAACGGAGATGGACACAGTTCAGAACTCCATAGAGAATCTGTGTGATTTTAGCTTCCCTCAGCGTCTCAGTTTGACCGAATGTGAGCAGAAACAGGATAAAAACATGGAGCTCAGAGAACGAGCTGTGTAATGTGTGTCTCATTCTGATTGGTCAGAGGGAAGAAGGAGGAGGAGCTGATTGGCGATCGATACGAAGAACACGACTGGCAGAAAATCTCTAATATTGATGTAAGTGTGAATTCAATCAGTAATCAATACTCTGTGACACTATGAGTCAGAGACAGCAGACTGTCCTGGTCCTCAGTTTGAAGGGACGAAGGACGCCGACGACATCCGGAGGTTCTGGCAGAACTTCCTCCATCCGTCCATCAACAAGACGCGCTGGAGTCCAGAGGAGGTCCAACATCTGAAGGAGGTCAGCAGGAGACACGGAGACAGACACTGGGACAGGATCAGCAGGGAGCTGGGGGTGAGCCAGGAGCAACCCGTCTGTCTGTCTGTCTGTCTGTCTGT
>NW_007579671.1:149360-153574 GCF_000690725.1 Stegastes partitus | reverse complement strand
GAGGACGGCCTTTATGTGTCTCCAGATGTTCCAGCGTTTCGTCTCCGATTCGCTCCGTCGTGGCAGTTGGACTCCATCTGAAGACGCTCTGCTCAGAGAGCTGGTGGACAAGATGAGGATCGGAAACTTCATCCCGTACACGCAGAGTAATGACATCACTGTGACATCACTGTGACATCACTCTGACATCACACTGTCCGTCTGTCTGAGAGTTTACACCTGCGCTCTCTGTCCACCTGTCTGTCTCTCAGTGAGTTACTTCATGGAGGGTCGTGACCCAGCTCAGCTGATCTATAGGTGGAACCAGGTTCTGGACCCGAGCTTGAGGAGAGGACCGTGGACCAAAGAGGAGGACCAGGTATGCAGGGGGTGGGGCTAAGTTAGGACACTTGCAGAACCATTGAATAAAAACAGGTAACACTACTGTGTTTTACCCAAAGAAGGAGGTCTGTGGCGGTACCAGGGTGAGTTCTGGTTCTGGTTCCAATTGGATTATACTGGGGATATTTATCATACTGCTTCTGTCTGTCAGCTGTTGCTCAGAGCCGTGTCCCGGTACGGAGAGAAGAACTGGTGGAAGATCCGGCTGGAGGTTCCGGGACGCACTGACACCTCCTGCAGGGACAGGTGAGACCCGATGACAGAACCGAATCCGCCTGACAGCGCTGTGGGTCAAAAACACGTTTGTTGTTTGTTTGTGTGCAGGTATCATGACAGCCTGAAGGAGGGGATGAAGAGAGGAGCGTTTGACAGACAGGAGAGAGAGCTGCTGCTGAAGCTGGTGGAGAAGCATGGAGTGGGTGGGTCGGTCAGACGCTGCTCCTTCCATCATGTTGCTACACCTTCCATCATTCACCAGAACCTGTTTGTTCTACCGGGATAATTAGCACGGACAGATTTCACGTTTCTACTGTTGGCGACGCCAAACATAGCAGTTCAGATTCTGGACAAAATAGAGACTTTCAGTCCATCCTAGAATTCAGGCAGAATTTTTAAGAGGTTGTGGAGTTCATTTAGGAGGTTGTGGAGTTGGTCTGGTTTGTTTGTAGCAGCACAGTTCAGGCAGTTTAGGCTGAAACTTAAATCAGAGTCTCATCTGTAAATAAACTGACATTTGTTAGAATTTATTCTGGACGTGACCAAGTGGAGAAATAGATTCTCGGAGCAGACGTCAGCCTGGATGTCTTTGTCGTCTCCGCTGTGGTTCTGCTTTGGAGAACCCGCTGCTGTGATGCTCATATTGAGGTTCAGTTGTTGGTGTTTTCAGGTCGCTGGGCGAAGATCGCTGCTGAGATTCCTCATCGGATTGATTCTCAGTGTCTCAGAGAGTGGAAGAAACTGTGCAGACCTCCTGGCCAGGTACACTCACCTGTTCACTCACTCACCTGTTCACTCACTCACCTGTCACCTGATTACCTCTCAGTCTCTCTGTGGAAGCGCTGCCTGCAGTTCACCTGAAAACTCTGCCTGTATAGAATGTGGAGTGAACGTGTTCTTTTTAGAAATTTTGATGAAGTTGTGTTGAACGAAGTCATTTTATTGAAATAGGATTTCATGTCTGGATTTGGAGGTTTTCGTGACGAAGCTGCACATCACATGATTAGAAGGTGAAACTCCAGTTCTTGCTGTTTGCACAGTTTCTGGCCGATCGATGGGGTCATCATGGTGATATTTTTTTAAAGGTTCCCTGACTTAAGCGACGACTTGGAGAGTCAAAATAAATCCAAACATCATCAGATTAAAGTGAAATCTGGTTTTGTATCTCGTGTCGTCATTTATTAAACGCTAATGATTTCATGCTCAGTCACGAGGACCTTGTTACGAGACATCAGTGGACCACTCTAAGTTGTTCAATAAGAGCCTGCTGAAGTTCTGATGCTGTGACTCTCTACCAGAAACAACCAAAGGCTAAAAAACAAGCCGGCAGTCGAGGAAGAGAGAAGACGGTTGCCACCGCCAAGAACATCAGGAGGCGACTGATGACCCTAAAGGAGGAGGAGAGCAGTGAGGAAGAGGAGATGGTGATTCCCTACATGGACAGTGATGACGAGAAGAAGCTGGAGGTGGAGGAGAGGACTCAGGAGAAGCAGCAGCAGCAGCAGCAGCAGCAGCAGGAGGAGGAGGAGGAGGAGTACAGCTTCCCTCCCATACAGGACTGGCTTCCAGCAGAAAGAGCAGAAACTGTGTCCTCCCTGAGCTTTCGCCCGGTGCTGCTGCCTTCCTCCACTGACGCTCACACCAGGTTTCCTGTCCGCTCGACTGTCGTTGGGAAGTTCGGCCGCTCCACGATCTTCGGACCTCTGCCCAGAGAGCTGCAGCAGGACGAGCGCCACAACATCAGCGCCATGATGATGGTGTCAGCTGACCAGCTGCGAGTCCACCTGCAGCGCCGGGCGCACAAGTTCAACCAGAGCTCCCGAAAGCGGCGCCGCGTCCACGCCGGCTGGCAGCCGCTGCTGGGCCGGGCCACCGATGTCGGGATCCACTACAAGCTGCAGGCCGCAGTAACGCCGTGGATCGGAAACCTGCTGATCCCAGCCAACGCCAGGCAGACGGCGGCGGATGTTCTGAGGGAGCGCAGGGAGAAGAAGGGCATCTCCTCAACTCACATCTTCCTGCTGCTGCTGCAGGCCACGAACGTGGACATCATCGGCTGTAAGGAGATGATCAAGCAGAGGAAAAACAAGGTGGTGATGCTGACTCCGCCCATAGACCCCGCCACCATCAAGCTGAGGGGCTCGAGGACGGTTGCAGGAATGCTGCAGCGGAGAGCCGTGACGGAGGAGCCGCAGACGGCAGAGCTTCAGCAGGCCTGCATCCTGCAGCAGCTTCACGCCGTCCAGCAGCAGCAGAAGCTCATCCTGCTGCAGCAGCCGCAGCCTCGTCCTGCCCTGATCCAACCACCAAGGCCTCCTCAGCACCACCACGGCCTTCTCCTTCAGGGGAATCCTCAGAGACCTCCTCAGAGACCTCCTCAGAGACCTCCTAAGATGTCTCCTAAGATGTCTCCTCAGATGTCTCTTCAGATGTCTCCTCAGATGTTTCCTCATGCTGTCTTCGTTCCTCATCCCGTCATGCAGCATTTCGCTCCTTCCTCCCCTGCAGCTCCCATCAGACCTCCTGCAGGTGAAGGTGTCAAAGGAGAAGCCACGAGGATTCAGAGGACCAGAACTCTTCAGAAGGCCAGTGAAGTGAAGGTAATGGCACCTTCAGGAGGTCTTGTGCTGCAGTCCAGCTGGATTTGGTCTGTTTCAACATTTTCTGAGCATTTCTGCTTTAACCTTTATGTTTTTTGTCTCTTTTAGATGTCGGTTCCACAGTCTACTCAGATTCAGATCCAGAACTCTCAGAACATCATCCTGCTCCCTCCTCAGAAGCTCCACCCCATGCAGCTGGTAGCCCCTCCTCCTGCAGCTCCTCCCCCTCTCAGATTGGACGTTCTTCCTGTCTCTGTGGACTCGTCCTCCACCATGCCTTACTGCTTGGATGGGGGCGTGTCTTTGAACCAGACCCTTGGTTTTGCCCCGCCCCCCCAGGTGCTGACCACTCCCACTGCTCATTTCCCCATCGACCATGACTACTATTGCCACGCCCCCAAACATCCAAGCACCAAAGGTCATTGCAGAGGGCGGAAGAGAGAGGAGGGGGAGGAGCCACAGCCAGTGACGAGCAGTCAGGACGACCAATGGGTGTGCGGGACGGGTTCAGGTGTGATCCTGGAAGGGAAGAGGGTTCGGAAGCCAAGTCAGAAGGCCAGAGCGCTGCAGGAGGCCACCGAGGCCAAGGTGAGAGCAGAACCTGTCACACAGTGTAGCAGCAGAGCAGCACAGGTAAGATGGTCCGAAGAGCTTCAGTAGAAGCAGCAGTTTGTGGTTCTGGAAAACCGCCTTTCACCTTCATCCAAGAATTTTCTTCAAGGCTACTGTTCCAGGTATTTGTCGTCATCCCCAAATCTCAGGACTAAGAGCTGTTAAAGACTCTCATATATTGTATTTCTGGATTCCTGGATCCTTTACACGGTCGCTTTGAGGGTGAAAATGCAAAATTCCCACACATGAAAACTGATAACAAAGTTGGGACAAAGTTTTTGACAGGTCCCAAATAACAACCGAATAAACTCTGAACATGAGAGACGATGCAGCAACACTCAGCGCTGAACAAATGTATCAGACCACCGTCATAAAATCTTAGAAATCTTTCAATAACGTGTTTAA
>NW_007579671.1:142454-147455 GCF_000690725.1 Stegastes partitus | reverse complement strand
TTTCCTACTGGCGAGAGGCTTCAGCGTGCTCATTAGAAATTCATTCTGAACAGCTTGTTATTATCTTTGGCCTCTGGATGTGTGAATAGATTTACAAGCATTAGGGCCGGGGCATTGTGTGGGGCATGTGTGGAGGAGGTCCTGGCCCCTTTGTGTTCGCCAGGGCCCTCATATCAGCTGTCCCCCCCCTCCTCCCTCCCCTCCAAACACCAACACTCCCCTTCTGTCCCCCCCCTCCTCCCTCCAAGCTTCTCCTTCCTTATAAGGGCGTGGTGAGAGTGGACCCAGCGGAGCCCCCCCCCCTCAGGAGGGAGGCGCTGCAGTTTGACCCCGCCCTCATGTTCATGGAGCCACAAGCGGAGGTGTGTGATTGGCTGAGTGGGAAGGCAGGGGTGATGGTACCTGGAGCAGGCGTGGCCTTGCCCTACCTGCCGCCATTTGTCAGCAGTCTGAGCACGCTCAGTGCGCTGCTCCGGTCTACAAAGTCCCTCACTAAGGCATCTCTGCAGCTGTTGTGTCAAGGCTCTGAACCCCGACGCCCCCAGACCAAACCCACACCTGACAGACCTGAGAGCAGCACCGAGAGCGCTACTAGGCAGTCGCCACCTGACCTGCCAGACTCCACCTCTGACCTCAGAGCGTCTGAGGAACAACCAGGTAACGCCTGTCTCACCTGTTGCACACACAGTTTGTGTTGAAGCAACCCAGGTGTGTTCTCAGGTGTGTTTGTTTTGTCTCCCTGCAGCTCCCTCCCTCAGTTCAGCCCAGCAGCAGGAGGATGAGGAAGACGAGGGGGCGACGATGGTGGCGGCGGTGCGACACCTGGTGGCGGAGCGTTTTTCAGGTAACCCCGCCTACCAGCTGCTGAAGGCGCGCTTCCTGTCCTGCTTCACTGTCCCCGCCCTCTTGGCCACTGTGCAGCCAATCTCAAGAAAGACTGTGGACTGCCCAACCAATCAGGAGGAGGAGGAGGAGGAGGGCCTGAGGAAGGCTACAGAGAGAGCAGGACAGAGGAAAGCTCAGGTGAGTGCAGGTGGGTGGAGCTCAGGTGTTTAATTCTGATGAGCTGCAGGTTTCTCGACAGCCACAAGGTGTCGCTGAGCTGCAGAAGCATCAGTCAGTAGAAGTACATGGGCCCTCAGAAACCAATCAGCTGATTGATCATTGGTCAAACAAACATTTTTAATGAGTCTTAAATGAAGGTCTGACGGCTTCCTGCTCTTTCTGCTAAACTGAACATGTCCGATGATTTCTGTTTTATCCACTGACGACGGGCTCATCAGGAGAGTCATGTGACGGGTTCTGTGTTCGTCTCTGATCCACGTAGTTCACGTCAACAGTCATTCACCAGAGGAAACCTTACAAAGTGCATTCTGGATAAACTGTCCAGGCTCATATCAGCATGTGTGATTGTGGTCACAACAAGTTCTAGACGATAGAAGGCTCGTTTCCCCTCCAGAACCTACCAGGACCATCTGCAGACAGGACTCACTCTGAGGAGAAGCTATTTTCTAAAGAACAAGTTGGTGGACTGTCGACCACAGACAGTATTTGGTTAGAAACACGGTTCCTTCCATCTGACTCTGACTATGAACAGAATGTGGGCTGCAGAAGTGTGTTTGTCTGAATTCATAGCTGACAGGTGTTTTAAAGAGAATCTTAGCTCTGAGAGTTTCTGTGTTCATCTCTGAGCCTGAACGCCGACAGTTTTCACCGTTAAGCTGCGATCTAAACAGGTTTTCTTACAACAAACCGATTCATCAATTCTAAGAATATCTGGAGATTAACTTAATAGATGAACTTAGTCGATCAATCTGTGCAGCTCTGCTTCCTGAAGGAACATTCCAAACCTTAATCCTTCCAGAACATCAAAGGTGACCTTCATTACCAGTGAGTCGGTCCAAATCAGTTCATCGTTGGCTTTTCAGAATGAAACCTGGTTCACTTGAACAGAAGACCAGGAAAAGCTTGAAACGATCACATCACTTCATTAGCTGAACAGAAATCAGTGAACCTACTGGGTGAGCCTCAGTGAACAGGAGTGATGGTGTTTCTGAATGTCACCACTGGAGCAGCACTCCCACACGACCTAACCCACCCTGTGATGACCACCTTTTTGTCAAACTGAGGGCTGCAGGTGTCTCAGTGGTTAGCACCGTTAGCACCGTTAGCACCTCACAGCTAGAAGGTCGCTGGTTGGCGTCCCGGTGAGGACACCCGGGATCTTCCTGCGTGGAGTCTCCATGTTCTCCCCGTGCAGCGTGGGTTCTCTCCGGGTTCTCCGGCTTCCTCCCACAGTCCAGAAACATGCTGAGGTTAATTGGTGATTGTAAATTGTCCGTAGGTGTGAATGTGAGTGTGCTTGGTTGTCTGTCTCTAAGTGTAGCCCTGTGATAGACTGGTTACCTGTCCAGGTGAACCTGCCTTCACCCTGAGTCAGCTGGGATAGGCTCCGCCCCCCATGACCCTGGTGAGGATGAAGGTGTAGAGATGATGGATGGATGGAGTCAAACTGATGAATTCATTATTAAAGCAGCTGATCAGTTCCTGTATCTCGTATTTTAAAGAGAATCTTAGTGTTGGTTTTCTGCATTTTATCATTTTTTTGTGTGAAAATCAGATGGAAACCTGTGAAACCTGTCTGTGAAGCAGAAAGAGAGAAATAACAACGTCTGGTGATTTTCACATGGAAGCATTCACACGGAGTCCCTGAACAGTCAGCAGAGCCGCCGGGCTGAAACAGGAAGTCTCCAACGGATTCCTGTTTTGGTTCATCTGTTGTTTTGAATCCATCAACTGTCAACTCATAAGTTAATTACATTAATCCATTAATCAGTTTGAATATTTAAAAAAAAAATAAAAACTCAATTCTGTGATTGCAGCTCCTTCAGTGAATGTTTTCTGGTTTCTGTCCTCTGTGGCACTAAAGTGAACATCTCTGGACTGAACAAGACATTTGAGAAGCAAACAGCGATCGATTCGTCCAGAGTAATGATCCTCAGTGAAACCGTTTAGGTCGACTTTCTGAGCACGTACATTAATATTTGAGCTCCGTCTGAATGGAGCTGAACAGGTTTTACTGCTATAAAATACATCCCATTAAAACTCCATGTCAAATTAAAAAGCAAAAAGTACGTTTTAATTTGTGATCGGCAGAATGTGAGGAAAAGTTCAGGCAAACTTTTCAGATGTGGGGTTCTTGGTCAGGAGGTGGCGCTGCAGCTGCGTTAGCTGCAATAAACAGAGTAGAAGAAGCCAGAAACAAAACCAGCTAAAAGAGACGCCTGTCTGCAGGTTCAGTCATGTGACCTGAATGTTCACCACGTCTTTGTTCCGTCTGCAGAGATCTTCGCTGCTGAGCGACGCCGTCGGAGCTCCAGCCAATCACTTCTCAGGGATCATCAACGCCAGCAGACTCTCCGCAGACCGGGCCAGACCGGACCAGTAGAACCCACATGTCCGGGTCACATGCTCAGCTAACTGGTGTTGGTACCTCAGCTGGTTTCCTGGACGACGACAGAAACCTTCTGATCTGCTGCATTCAAGGACCCTCAGACTGTGTGACTTTTTGTAACTCACAAATGTGGAACATCTGAGCGTCCTTTAATGCACCAGCAGGCAAATGATGAACAGAAGCAGAGTCGAAGCAGGTGAACCAGCTTCAGGTGGGCTTCCTACGATTGACGGAGCAGATTGATCGGCGGCTAGTTATTGATCAGGAGGGAGGCGGCCTGGGCCATTCAGGAACCTCAGGAGAAGTTTTAAAGTAATGAAGTTGCACTAAAAGCTGTTTTTTGTTGTTGATGATGTTTGTTGTTGTTGAGAATGTTTGACACATGGTTCAGCTTCTGGACAGAAGAAGTTACTTTGAGCTGAAGGTTTTCTAATAAAGACGTTTCTGTGAAATGACGTCGGCGCCCTGTTCAGCCTCTTTCTGTTCACGCCGCTTTAGTGGCTAAAACTCGGTTTGTCTTCGTTCCAGTTCAGCTGTGACATCACTGCGTGTTTCGGTCAGCTGATGCTTCCTGTTGGCTGCCCGTCATTCCTCCGTGAACTTCTCCAATCCTTCACTTCTTCCTCTTTCTGTCAAAAACACTGACAGGAAGCTCAGTCACAGAACAGCCTCCAGGCAGTCGATCACAGATTAACGGGTACCAGCAGCAGCAGTGATGGTCGTAGTAGTCAGTAAAAGTACTCTGAGGGTTTTGATCCGGTTTTTCAGCTTCATCTGGGAGTTTCACCTGAGCATGTAAATATTAAGCTGTGATCTGACTGGTGGATTCAGATGAATTCCAACCAATCAGTCTAGAGGGGGCGGAGCCTGACGGGAAAACGGGAAGTAACATAACATGACTTATTTAGAAAACAGAACAACCAATACAGACAAGTGAAGGAGACATCAGCAGGTAGTACCGACTGTAGTACTGACTGTAGTACCGTGTTCTGTGTACTGACTGTAGTACTGTGTTCTGTGTACTGACTGAAGTATCGACTGTAGTACCGATTGTAGTACCGTGTTCTCTGTACTGACTGTAGTACTACCTGTAGTACCATGTTCTGTGTACTGACTGTAGTACCAACTGTAGTGCCGACTGTAGTACTGTGTTCTGTGTACTGACTGTAGTACTGACTGTAGTACTGATTGTAGTACTTACTGTCGTACCGACTGTAGTACCGACTGTAGTACTGACTGTAGTACTGTGTTTCTATACTGACTGTAGTGCTGTGTTCTGTGTATTGACTATAGTACTGACTGTAGTACTGACTGTACTACTGACTGTACTACTGACTGTAGTACTGATTGTAGTACCAACTGTAGTACCGACTGTAGTACTGACTGTAGTACCGACTGTAGTACTGACTGCAGTACTAACTGTAGTACTGTGTTCTGTGTTTTGACTGTAGTACTGACTGTAGTACCGACTGTAGTACTGACTGCAGTACTAACTGTAGTACTGTGTTCTGTGTTTTGACTGTAGTACTGACTGTAGTACCGACTGT
>NW_007579671.1:138226-140160 GCF_000690725.1 Stegastes partitus | reverse complement strand
ACCCGGACCGCCTCTGTCCTCCTCTGACCTCCTGCTGACCTCCTCTGATCTCCTCTGACCTCCTGCTGACCTCCTCTGTCCTCCTGCTGACCTCCTCTGATCTCCTCCAACCTCCTGCTGACCTCCTGCTGTCCTCCTCTGACCTCCTGCTGACCTCCTGCTGACCTCCGCTGACCTCCTCTGACCTTCTGCTGACCTCCTCTGACCTCCTGCTGATCTCCTCTGACCTCCTGCTGACCTCTGACCGCTGTGTTTGCAGGTGGAGCGTCTGAAGAACACGGTGCTGCGAGCAGAGAACCAGACTCGACTGCTGCGCCGACGAACGCTGCGACCGCTGCAGGAGGTGGAGACACGCTGACACTAGTCCACCGATGTCAGACCGCTGTGTAGAACGGTCTGCTGCTCCCATCAGCGCTTTGCTGCAGGGGGACATGCTCCCACTCTTTAAAACCATCACAGTTGTTGTGGGCGGAGCTAAAAACTGGAATCAGCGATGGTGTTCCTGAGAAACAGCACCTGCCTGGTTGCTGTACTTCATGGTTGAACTCTGCTGCTGGAACTTGAAGTGTTGCGTGTGCAGGTCGCTGTTGTTCCTGCGTGACTTTAAAACAGTCACAAGTAGTCTGAGCCAAGCAGCTACAGCTCACATGGTTCAACTTCTCATAAATACCATCTGCTGAAACGAGATGAAGCGAGTTCCTTTGAGGACCTTTTCTCATTTTGTTCCTTTAAACTGTTTTTATGGAAACATTTGAATAAGTCTGAGTTAATTTCATCCATTCAACCTGCAGAGAAACAGAGTAACTGCAACACGGAATAACACGCGAACATGTGTGTTTCAGAGCAGGAGTCTGGCTCTGCCCACAGGAACCTTCTTCCATCCCAGCAGACTGGAGGAACCGAAGGAGGAGAAACAGGAGGAGAAACAGGAGGAGAAGAAGGAGGAGAAGAAGGAGGAGAAGGAGGAGGAGATGCAGCAGCAGCAGCAGCAGCAGCAGCAGGGTCCAGCTCTTCCCCAGATGAACCTCCTCACCACAGTGTTCAGACTGAGGAGAGAACTCCACCGAGCAGAGGAGCAGAGAACCAGGGTGAGGAACAGGAGGAGCAGAGAACCAGGAAGTGTTTTACAGCAGTTAGTGTTTCCAGATGATTCACATGTTGCGTTCAGGGTCTACATGAACGTCCATGTGCAGAATTAGATGGGTTGGCTGTCTCTGTCCAGAGATGCGTTACAGTGTTTCAGAGGAGCACACAGCAGAACCACGTCTTGGGTTCTAACCCGCATCCCTCCAGGGTTTCAGTTTCACAGACCTTGTGTGTCAGGTATCTGCCCTGGTTCTGGTCCGTGGAGGTGATCTGTGTCTCTGTCCGGTTCTGGTTTGTTCTCAGAGTGTGGAGGTGAAGGAGGAGATGGAGCTGCGCTGCGCTCAGCTGAAAGGAGACGCTAAGATTTACCGTCAGCAGAACAAACAGACCCTCCGACAGCTGGAGGAAGTGATCAGGGAGAGAGACCAGGTGAGGCGGTGTCTGGTAGCGCTGCTCTCCAATTGGTGTTTCAGGTGCCGGCATCACGGCCGCAGGGCGATGATGTCAGTGATGATGTCAGTGAGTGTGAGCTCTCTGATTGGTGTTTCAGGCACTGGCATCGCGGGCCGAGCAGCAGGAGGAGGCGCGGCTGCTTCTGCAGGAGAAGGATCAATACAGGGAGCAGGTCAGACAGCTCACCGAGCAATCTGATAGGCTGGAGCTGCTCCTGCTAAAGACACAGGGGGAGGAGCTACAGCTGAGGACACGCCTCCGCAGAATCACCTGTAACTCTCACCAGGTGAGGGTCAGGAGGAGAAGGAGGGTGAAGCAAATGAAGGTGATGATGTAATGATGTTGGCTTTCTCCCACAGTGTGAGAGGAGTGTAAGCAGCGAGGAGGAGGAGGAG
>NW_007579671.1:136698-137798 GCF_000690725.1 Stegastes partitus | reverse complement strand
CAGCACTGCGATGGACGGCGTCGGGGAGGACGACCTCTGCTGGCTGCAGCTGGATGACTTCAGGATGCTGCTCATTAAGACCATCGACCCGTCCAGGATCACTCCGTACCTGCGTCAGTGTCAGGTACTCGTCATCACCCAATCAGCTCCTCACAGGGACCCTGCCAGGTGCTCATTGGTTGTTTTGTGGTCAGGTGATCAGCGCTGAGGATGAGGAGCAGCTCTTCAATGACCCCGCCCTCGTCGTCAGGAGGAGAAAAGTCGGTATGTTTTGATCCAGACAGTGTTCTTGGTTCCACCAGACCCTGATCTAGTTGTGAAACAATCCCACGGAGTCAGCAACCAAGAACTGAGTCAGTTCTGGTAACAGAAGCAAATTTAGAACAGTTCTGCATTCCTGAGGCTGATCTTAGATGCACCTGTCGGATCTGTTCCCTGTAGGAGCTCTGCTGGACATCCTGCAGAGGACGGGGCTCAAAGGGTACACCGCCTTCCTGGAGAGTCTGGAGCTCGACTACCCCGATCTGTACCGACGGATCACTGGGAAGGAGCCCAACAAGACCTTCAGCATCCTCATCGGTGCGTTCAGGTGACAGACTGATACCACGATACGCATCACAGATCACACTGACTGACGGCAGCTGTTTTGTGTTCAGACACCGCAGGAGAATCTGGTCTGACTCAGTTCCTGATGTCGGAGCTAAGCCGCCTGCAGAGGGCACTGCAGGGCGAGCGACGGCGCCGCCAGCAGGCGTGTTCTGTCGCCAAGGAACAGGTGTGCACGGCAACCAGGCTACTAAGAAACATGAAGTCACAGAGTTGCCAGTCAGATTGTCTGTCTGTCTTCAGGAGGCGTGGTCTCGCCAGCAGCAGCTGAGGGACCGCGAGCTGCGGAAGCTGACTGAGCGCGTGCACAAGATCCGGGAGGAGCGGGAGCGGCTGAGTGAGGAGGTGAAGCAGCTGCGAGATCACAACTACAGTCTGATGGCCGACATCAACAGCCTCAACCAGGAGAAGAGCAGCGCCCTGCTGGCCAATAGGGACCTGCAGATAGAGGTCAGCTGACCCGGACCGCCTCTGTCCTCCTCTGACCTCCTGCT
>NW_007579671.1:128260-129462 GCF_000690725.1 Stegastes partitus | reverse complement strand
ATTTGTAAATACCATTTATAGACGGTCTTTTTATCATATTTCCAGAAGAGCTTTAATAAATCTATGAAAGAACCAAATTTATGATTGTTTTTGTGACAACGATTCATGTTTCAGTGGTTCCATCACAGAAAATTCAGAGTTGTAGGACTGTCATGATGAACAGGATCTTTACAGGTGGATGGAAGCTTTGGTTCACGACTGTGTCTGCAGGATAATGAGCTTCAGTCTGTCTGTCTGTCTGTGCAGGAGGAGCAGGCAGACAGCTGTCTCAGAGCTCGTCCTAACTTCTTTTACCGTAGGTGAGTGTTGCCTTCTTTAAACTTCATTTAAAACTGTTCTGACGTCACCACATCGATCTGGTTGCGCTCTTGTTTCCATGACAACAGGAAGCGAGCCCTCAGGTCCAAGTTCACCGGTGCAGAGTTCACAGCCGGTAACCTTGACGACAGCAGCGACATCACCGACTCCGACTGATGGACCAAAAACGCTGTGTACTTTTACTGTAGCAGAGTATTTCTACTCTGCAGAATCAGTGCTTTTACTGTATCCTGCTGAAATCAGGTGTTGGTCCGGTTCCCTGCTGTTAGATGAGCGGTGCTGGTTGTGACTCCTTGAATGAAACCTGACTCAGATGTTGTGTCTTTTACAGTCACTGTTCAGGCTTCTGTCTGTGTTAATAAAGCTTGTTCTGAACTCACACTGATGCTGTGTCCCTGTGAGGCCTTTAAAGGCTGAACGTACATGTTGTAAATCGTTGTTGTTGGGCGTCCCTACAGCTCCAGTTGACCCATAAACAGGCCCTGCCAGCGGTCCTGGGTTCGAGTCCGGCTCATGATGATTTGCTGCAGGTCCCCTTTAAAAAGTTGTTGTTTTCTGTATATTTAAATTCTTTCGCTTCATCAGAGCCTCGGTTCTGCTCAACATTTGTGGCCAAATGACGCGCGAGTCACAATGAACGACTTTGTCAGCGGACCCTGAACGCGTCTCGACGCCCTTTGAGCTCGTTGTCATGGAGACGGAAACAAACGGTCAGAGCGGCTGAGCGGAGCCGGTACCGACAGGTGAGTTACCGGACAGAACCACTGCGAAGCAGGCAGGAAGCCGAGAAAAAAAACTCTTTGAGGCCGCTGAGAAGCGTCAAGTCACTGCTCCAGCCGGAACCGTCCTCCTCCAGCCCGGCCCGGAACCGTCCTCCTCCAGCC
>NW_007579671.1:125517-127490 GCF_000690725.1 Stegastes partitus | reverse complement strand
TAAATAAAAGCTTGAATACATGCATACAGTTTGTGTTACTGTATGACAATTAGGAGTGAAGTTCACTGTGATGCTAGGGGGCGCTAACGACAATCTTGGCTAGGGCACCAAATTGGTCAGGACCGGCCCTGGTCACAGACCTTCACAGGTACAGGTGGGGTCATCGGGGGTTTGTCGTCAGTCTGGTGACTCAGTGACAGAAACAGGTGAACTGTCTCAGGTGCAGCTGTCCAGGTCTCTGCTGGTCGGACGCAGAGACACGAGGCCAGACTGCCTGTCGGCTGAGGACAGCACCACCAGCAGGTAGACGCACACCTGTCTGTCCTTCCTCTTCATGTCCAGCATCACAGCATCTGTGGGTCTCAGCTTGTGTTCTTCCTCCAGCAGGACGCAGCGGGTGGACGCTGATGATGACGTCATTGATGAGGTCAGCCGACTTCCCGACTCTCTGGGTTAGTACCGTCAGTTAGGGTTAGCTTGTGTGACATCATAAGTGTGACATCATCCTCATATGGCTCCGCCCTCCTGATGACAAACAGTGAGCTCTGATTGGTTGCCCCCACAGCTGTTGCCCAGCCGCGGTCTGACGTCATCGAACGTCTGACCGAGAAAAGCAGGAAGGAATGCCAGGAAGCTGTGAAGCAGCTAGAGGCACACCTGAGCCATCTGTCCCAGGTAGGCACACCTGATCCGCCCCTCACACCCCTGACAGGTGTTTGCTGGCGCTCTTCAGCCCTGTGGCTTCACAGGCTGGTCTCAGCTACCTGCTGTTCTTTCAGGAGTGTGAGACTGAGGTGAGGACCGTCAGTCAGCAGCTGCTGTCCTCTCTGCAGGACGCAGACCACAGATTGGACACCCTGAAGTTCCGGATGGATCAGATGGAACACCTGGACTGCGTCACTGTGCAGGTACATGAACACCTGGAAGCTCATGTGAAGCGACCAAAAGCTTCCAGCTTCAGACGATGTTTGTGGTTAAAACATCCGACTGATCCGGCGGATCAGCAGCTGGTCTCTGGTTCTGTTACGCTGCAGGGAGACGTTTAGTCATCTGTTTCCTGTCAACACCGGCCATGTTTGCAGCTCATTTCCTGGACCAGCACCAGTACATTAGTTTCCTTCTTTTTCTTGAATGTAACGTGTCAACTAGCTGGTTCTGCCCAGAGGACGGATCAAGTGTCGGTCTGTGACTTTAAAACCACCAGGAAGCTGCTCAGACTCTGGTTGAAGATGTTCTCAGGTGTGTGACTGATGAAGTGTGTTTGTGTGCAGGAGCTGAGCGTCCTCTGGGAGGAGGTGCAGCAGGAGGTGGAGCTGAAGAAGACCAGCATTTGTGAGCTGAACCTCAAACTGAGCCAGTGTGAACGACGACGAGGCGTCCAGGTTCAGCAGAAACGTCTCATTAATGTATCAGGAACCCATCAGAACCGCTGCTGCAGGACTTGTGCTTTAGCATCTGAGTACTTCTGAGCATTCTGTGTCCTTCAGGAGCAGAGCCAGCAGCCTGAGGGTCAACATTCACTTCACATGAGCGTGAGCTCTGGAACCACCTCAAGAAACTTCACAAGCACAGAAATGTTTCTTGTGTTTTCTTGTAGGTCGGAGCTGTTTTTAGGAGGTTCTGCCACCTGCTGGAGAACGTTGTTCTGCCTCCAGCTGAGCTTCTCACACTGATCCACGCTAAGGCTACGGTAAACAGTCATTCATCTGGTTTACGCTTTAGGTTCATTCTGTGGTTTCAAACCTGAAGGTTCTGCTTCTCTGTGTCTCAGATGCTGAATCAGTCTCTGCTGGCAAACCGTCGCAGCGCCGCCCGACTGCTGCTGCTCCTCCAGGAGGAGAACCTGCAGCACCAGTCACTCCTCCGACGGCACTGGGAGGACCTTCAGAACCGCTGGAAGAGGACCAGAGTGACCCAGCTCATAGAGCAGTTCAGGTGGGTGGAGAACCAGATGGTAGACAGGTCCGAACAGA
>NW_007579671.1:123843-124945 GCF_000690725.1 Stegastes partitus | reverse complement strand
GAATTGATGCGTCAGCAGTGGTCATGTCGTGTGTCAGTGCTGTGTTGTGCTGTGTTGTGTAGCAGGTTGTGTATCACTGAGGACCAGCTGACTTCAGATCAGCTGATCACACAGACGCGCTCAGATCTGCCCGAACGCCGTCTGGACGCCATCTACAGCATCTGGTAACAGCCAATCATAATCATCTGTTTCCACCAGCTCCGCCCCCTCTGCTAGTTGTCCAATCACATTGTCTCGTTGTGTTTCAGCTCTCTGGTCCCGCCCACCTGCTCCACTGCTCTGGTCTCTGATTGGTTCGACCAGCTGACAGCCATCAATCAGCAGATCGGTAACAGCAACAGGTGTCGTCATAGCAACAAGCTTTATAGCAACTGCTCATGTTGTTAATGTGTGTGTGTGTGTGTGTGTTTGGTCAGAGCGTCTCCATGGCGACCTCCTCCATCAGCTGCGGTGTTCTGCCGAGCGGTCCTGGAGGTGCCGTCTGGAGCAGGTGGACCATTGTCAGGTGATGCTGATGGATCCATTCAGACAGAAGTCATGAAACATGTTCACACTTTTCTTAGTTCTTATTTGGAACCCAAAAGTTCTGGAACATATTTTGGCTGAATTTTTAGAATGTTGTTTTCAAACCTGGAACGTTTGTATTTTCACACTCAAATAAACCCGTGAAGCTTCCACAGACGATGTGGTGAGGACACAGACAGGCGTCTTATCAACTACTGGACCTTGGAAATGGTAAAAAGGTGCCAAACCTCCAACCAGGCTGGTGCTGATCCAGAAAGCTCCTGTCAGTGTCTGTCTATGGATGGATCCATGGTTCTGTTGAGGCTCTAACATCAGTAGAACCTGATGTGGTGAAGTTGGACCAGACACGGTTCTGGTTTTACATGTTTAGACTAAATGTTGATGTGGATCATTGGTAGGAACCAGAACCTGGAGTTCACAGGTTCTTGGTGTTGGTTCTAGACATTGGTTCTGGATGTTGGTTCTAGGTGTTGGTTCTAGGTGTCTGTTCTAGATGTTGTTTGTAGTTGTTGGTTCTGGATGTTGGTTCTGTATGCTGGTTCTAGGTGTTGGTTCTGGATGTTGGTTCTGGATGTTG
>NW_007579671.1:121121-122418 GCF_000690725.1 Stegastes partitus | reverse complement strand
TGTTGGTTCTGGATGTTGGTTCTGGATGTTGGTTCTAGGTGTTGGTTCTGGATGTTGGTTCTAGGTGTTGGTTTGTGTGAGTAGAGCTACAAACTGCTTCATGTCTTTAGTTAACAACAGAGCCTGATGTTTTCATGCAGATATGAAGCGAACTCAGAACAGAGAAGCCGATGGTCGTTCTACACATAAATTAGTCGGATGTTCGTCCATCAACCACGGTTCTGTCTGAGTCACTGAGTTTTACTTCTGGAGATGCTGAACCTTTAAAATGGCTTCACAGGGTTATTTTCAGGGTGGAAACGCTAAAATCTCAGGTCTGAAAACATAAAGTTCTCAGTTTTGGGACCCAAATAACAATCAGTGCACTGAACAGACTGAGACGATGGAGGAACGTTTTCACCAATCCGCTGTGTGCAGCAGTGTTACCACGTGTTTGACCGTCTGTCCTGCAGGAGGCGCTGTCTGCTCTGCAGCTGTCGGAGCAGGAGGTGAACCACATCGTCAGCTCTCAACTCCTCCCTCTGATTGGACGACGGCAGAGTCAGGATGAAGAGCGATTGGCTGCTTTGGATGTCAGTCACACCCACCTTCCCGTTAGTGCAGACTGAAGCTCAACGTGTTCATGTGAATGTCCTCTCACCTGTCTGCAGGTGTGCTGCGACTCGGCCGCCCGTCACGCTCTCTGCCTCAGCAGGTGTGCCTTTGCTGTGATGCGAGCAGCGGCGTTGCTATGGGAGACGCACAGCCGCAGGTTAGCGAGGAGAGAAGAGGAACTGCAGCGACACCTGGACGAGCTGAGACACTCGCAGCAGCAGCACATACAGGTGAGTCCCGGTGTCTCAGCTAACCTGAGGGACCTGCAGCTGAGAGGGCGGGCTTGTCCCATGATGCTTTGCTGCTGTGCTGTCAGGAGCAGAAGGTGCTTGTGGACGAGATGTTGGGGTGTCTGAGGCAGGAAAGCAGCGAAGACGCTCTGAAGACATCTCTGGACCAAACCGTCCTCCACCTGCAGGTCGTCACCGACAGGTAACCAACGTTAGCCAGAGGAAGTTCAGCAGCTTGTGCTGGATCAGTAGTAGAGCCGCAACAATTCATTGATTAGTTGATGAGTTTCAACGAGGAAATTAATCTGCAACTATTTTGACAATCAATTCAGTTCAATTTTATTTGTGTTGCACAGTTTCCAACATATGGCATCACGTAGCGCTTAACATGGTACGGACCTGATCCAAGTCAATCCGCAGTGACACGGTGATACCGTAAAAACACTGAACCGGCTCATAGCCCGGTCCAAAGG
>NW_007579671.1:117199-120540 GCF_000690725.1 Stegastes partitus | reverse complement strand
TCCAAAGGGGGCCAGGGCCAGGACCAGGTCATAGCCGGGTCCAAAGGTCCTAGACGGCCATGCCGAGTGTGTAGCGTCGGAGCTCGTAGGTTTCAGGCAGCAGGAAGTTGGATTCTTAAAATGATGTGGTAAATAAACATGAGAGGAGCTGGAAACAGTTTAGAGGAGTGACTCCAGGTTGGTGCTCGCAGCCTCAGCAGCAGCTAACTGGTCCAAAGCTTCCAGATTTTGTTGTCATCCTTCACTCACATGAATGAAGCCAAAGACTGACAGGACATGATGGAGGAACCTAAAGAACCTGATCAGCACTGCTGGAGAACCTCGACTGTTTACAGACGCTGCTCCAGTCAGTGTGTGTGTGTGTGTGTGTGTGTGTGTGTGTGTGTGTGTTTGTGTGTGTGTAGTTGCAGACAGTGTGTCTCTGCTCAGTGTTCGGTGTTGGATTCTGTCCCGTCTCTCTTCATGGAGGAGCTGTTCTCCTACAGCAGCAGCCTCAGCTCCCTCTTCCAGCTCAGCCACGCCTACCGACCGGTAACCACGGCAACCACAACTTGCACACAACCATACACACGCCTGTCAGCACTGCAACACTTCACCTGGTAGCCATAGCAACTGCCAGCAGTCACAGCACAGCCTGTTAGCGTTGTTCACCACTGACGTTAACTCGTCACATCTCCTCTTACGGACGAGTGCCTCAGGTCACATGCCTCTAAAAGACACTCCTGATTGGCTGCTGTTGATGCCAGCCAGTCCACTATAACACCTGCGGTGTTGACTGGTTCTCCTCAGGGTCCAGAAGAACTGCAGAACCTCCATCTGTCGAGCTTCACTTGTGTGGACCACCTGGACCGGCTGGACCGGCTGGACCAGCTGGACCACCTGGACCACCTGGACCCGGGTCAGTCTGCCTCCATTCAACCTCAGACACTGGTAATGGTTCAGGCTGAACTGGTTTGTGTGTGTTTGTGTGTAGGAGCCAATGGGAGACCTGAGACTGTGAAACCAGAGATGACTGCGAAACATCCAATCGGTTGTCAGCAGGATGCAGGCTCCGCCCAGGACGCTCAGGACTGGCTGGCTGAGGTGAAGCTGATCAGTGACTTGTGAGCAACAATCGTGTGCTTATTGGTTCATAAATGTGTGTGTTTGCAGGCGGAGTCGTCCCTGGCAGAGCTCTGTGACATCAACACCTATGTCACCTTTACATCATCGGGAGGCGTGGCCTACACTGGCCCCGCCTTCAGATGCCCCGCCCCATCAGACAGCCTCCACACACCTGAGACGACACACCTGGACCTGTTTCCTGCAGAGCTGCTCACACACACGCTGAGCAGGTACACACAGGCTTTCTATACCTGTGAGGACCTCAGTAATGTGGCGCCAGAGGCTGACTGTGTGTCTTATGCAGGACCCGCACTCTGGTCCTCGATCACCTGGAGCAGTGTTTCCGCGGCGCCCTGAGCTCAGCCGTTGCCATGGTGACAGAGAGGAAGGAGGCGCTGCGTTCAGAGCAGGAAGTGCAGCTTCAGCAGCTGAGACCAGAGCACGTCCTGACCCCCTTCTACCTGCTTCGCCATGGTAACACAGCCACAGTGCAGTCATGTTACCTGAAGGTGACACCTGAGTTTCTCTGTGAAGTGTCAGCTGTGGCTTAAATGAAATCAGATGCAGTTTATTATCATGGTGCTGTACGTCCACAGCAGTACAGGCAGGATGAGAGAGCCTTTCTCCAGGATCCAGGAACTTAAAGCAGTTTAAATAAACAAGTGTTTGCATGTCTGGACCAGCAGTTCAGCGTTCTGACAGCTGGTGGCATGAAGGGTTAGGGTTAGCTGATCAGTCTGGAGGTTCTTCCTTTAACGCTCCAGAAACGTTTTCCTGATGGCAGCAGTTCAGACAGTTGATGGAGAGGCTGTGAGGAGTCCTGACCATGTTCAGGGTCCTGCTCCTGCAGCAGCTCTGGAGAAGCTCTTGGACAGAGGAGACCCTCTGAGCTCCTCTAACTGTCCTCTGCAGGGCTTTGTGTCTGACACGCTGCAGCTGGAGGACCATGTGGAGATGCAGGATGTCAGGACGCTCTCCACCACACCTCTGGAGACAGTCCTGAGGATGCTGGCAGGGAGAGAGGCTGGTTTCAGCCTCCTCAGGAAAGGCAGCCTCTGCCGGGACTGGAGAGGTGGCAGGTGATAGTGCGGGTTGTCCTCTGACCGTAAGGTTGGCGGTTCCATCCCTCCACAGCCGAGGTGTCTTTGGGCAAGACCCTGAACCCTAAGTTGTCCTGATGGCAGCAGCACTTTGCATGGTGTATGACTGTGATCTCCTGTCAGATGTACGTCGCTCTGGATAACAGCGTCTGCTAAGCGACACTGTAAATGTAATTGTGTGCTGTGTTTGTGTAGCGGAGCTGCAGCTGCACAGGCGGCGGGTGGACGTCCACTGTGAGGACGTGTTGGACACGCTGACGTCCTGCAGGACGGAGCTGCAGCAGCTGCAGGCCTCCATCGCCGCCAAGAACCAGGACTTCACCGCCGCTCTGTCCAACATGGAGGACGGCATCTGGGCGGCCGACAGCAGCCGACGGTAACGCCTGACCTCAGATCAGCTGACCCAGTGTTAGTGTGGCTGGCTGCAGTGTGTGTCTGTGTGTGTCTGCAGTCTGGATGCTGTAAGCTCCGCCCTGCAGCACCGACTGGACCAACACATCAAAGCCACCCAGCAACGCCAGAGCAGCTTCAGGCAGACGGTCCAGGTCCGACTGGAGGAGGCCAGAACCAGAACCACCCAGCTGCTGAGCTCCTTTAGGTCAGCACCCTGTGAACCCCACCACGGGCTGCCAGCAGGTTCAGAGGCTGACGTTAATGTGAGACAATGTGTTTCCTGTTTGCAGACGGTTCAGTGAAGGAGGAGATGTTGCTCCTCAGGAGTTGAGGGTGTTTCAGAGGAGGCTGACGGAGGAAACCAGACGGATCGGTGAGACTGAGGCGTCCATCTTCTCTGAGCTGGAGGCGTTTGAGTCCAGGAGTTTGCAGCAGGTGATACAAGACAGAAGATCAGCAATCAGTGGATTGTTTAGGTGAAACAACTGCCATGAGAGCACATCATGAAAGAGGCTGAAGCTCAGCTCAGCACTGGGCAGCAGGATGTGTGGATAGTCCACACGCTCAGCAGTCTCACTTCTCTGCTTAAATGTTGATTGGCTGTTACTGTGAGGTGTGACCAGTCAGAGAGAGCTGTGGGCGGGACTGAGACCACAGAGTGACTGCTGCCAGAGAGGAGGCTGATCAGAACCAAAGGAGAACATCTGATTTATTTACCGATAATTGGTCAATAAAAATAATGAT
>NW_007579671.1:111514-116130 GCF_000690725.1 Stegastes partitus | reverse complement strand
GTGTTTCCCTGCAGACAGCCAACAGTAACCATCAGCAGTCTGTGATCGGCAGCAGGTTGGAGGATCTGAGGAAAATGATGGAGTACACACAGGTATGTAGTCCAGTACTACTGTAGTCCTACTGCAGTACTGCAGTACTACTGTAGTCCTGCTGTAGTCCTACTGCAGTAGTACTTTGAATGAGTGAACAACTGTACTGTGTCACCAGCTTATTCGTGCAATAGGCTGCTGTACTGACAGCAGAGAGTCCAGCTTCCTGTTGGTGTGTGTCTGCAGGTGTGTCCAGATCAGCTGTTTCCTGTGCTGTCATCAGTCAGGGAGGAGCTCAGGAAGCGCTGTCAGTACCTGGACCTTGACCTGGTGAGTTAGCACCTGTCTGCCTGGACCCAGCTGCTGTCTACCTGCTGGTGACCTGGACCTGTGTGTCCATGTGGTCCACTCTGTGTCCACGTAGGTTTCAGTTTGTTCTTCTTGTGTATTCAGGCCTCTGTGCTGCAGGACACTCTCACCCTGCCGGCTAACGTCAGGAAGCAGGTGTGTCCAGCGCCTGCTTCTGGCTTATTGCAGCCCAGCAGAACAGGTGTGGACCTCCTGGAGGACCCTGTTGTGGGTGTCATCAGGTTCCTGAACAGGTATGTGCTGCAGGACACAGCTGTGGTGTGGGAGGATCGTGGTGGTGGAGACGTTTAGACGTTGTCCATGATTCTGTCCAAATCTTGCAGGTTCAGTTTGACTGAAGACGCTGCAGCAGAAAGCAACCAGAGAGGAGCTGCAGGTAAACAGCTAACACCTGGTTCACTTCCTGTTTGAGCCCAAACTTCCTGTTTCATTAATTATTTCCAGTTTTATTGTGCCTTAACAATCTGGCTGCCTCTTTTCTGCGCCAGTAGTTTGTGTGTCTGCAGATGAGAGTCCTGTCCAGCGTCAGCAGTCCGTCAGCACACTCAGGTAAACACACAGACAGGTGTGATGAAGGGGAACCAATCAGTGAGCCCCTCAAACATAACATGTTCCAAAGCTTAAGAGCTTTTTGGCTTTCTCCTGCAAACAACTTAGTTTTGGAGAACTTCTAAATGAGACATGGAACAGATGTGGTGATTTCAGGCTCAGGTCAGAGTCACTTGATAACTTTCCTGATGGAACGTCACAAAGTAGAAAATCTGAGGATTCTTTCTGTTTCTACAGCTTCTAGCTGGTACATGGGGTCATTTTAGTAATTTTCTTAAAAGATAACATCCTTTCTAAGATTTTGAGGTTCAGAGGGTAAACAGAGGTTTGTAAAGGAGGGAACAGACCAGAGACCTGGACTAGAAGCCAGACCAACATACCAGGACATCTACCCCTAACAGCCCACTCAGGGCAACCGGTCCTACGACGGTGGTCATCAGCTCGGTAAGTCAACCCAGGTCTGTCTGATCTGATCTGAGCGCGTGCACATAAAATGGGCGGAGTTATGGGCCTCTGACCAATCAGGACTACGGCCCGGTCTGGCTGCAGAGCGGCTCACTTTACCGCCGAGGAGCAGAACATCATCTGGACCAGATATGAAGAACATAAAACCATGATAGGAGCAGAAAGAGAGCAGAGCAGGAAGGAATGGTGGCAGGAAGCTGCTGCCTGTGTGGACGATCAGCTCATTAGTTTAAAATAAAACCTGATCACTGCTCATCATGAAGGCTCGTATCAGACCAGCAGCACATCTCAGGACTCCTTTAGCTCCTGTGCTGCCTGATGGACAGACTCGTGGCCTATCTGACATGTTCTACCTCCAGCTGCAGCCCTGGAGGTGTAGAAAGGACGTGGGAGCAGATGGAGAACCACCAGAACCATGATCCAAAGCGGTGCAGCTCATTAACGTGTCCTACAGATACGAGCTTTGATGCTGTAGTCAGTTTGCTGCTGTGGCTGATGTTGATGGAAATAAATATGAAGCAGCTTTGACACTGTCTGTAGCCAGCAGGAGACACATGAACTAAGGCAGACAGGAGCTCATAGAGATCCTGGTCAGGGGGCACTAAGGGGTTCTGCTGGTCCTGAAAACCCCTCACAGTCCTCAGTGGTCCCTCACAGTCCAGCTCCGATGTGTAGCGGCTCTTCTATAGATGCTGATGAAGCCATGTTGGTGAGAGCTGCTTCGTTTTCTGTCCTTCTGAAGGTTTACGGCAGAGAACTGGTTTCCAGTGGAGGTGTTTTATACCACTGGTCTCAACCTCCAGCAGAACCTGCTGCGGAGCAGGTTAGCCGTTCAGCTAGGTTACCATGGTGATGGACCCGGTAAGAAGAGAACCACCGTCGTAGGACTGAAAACCAATGATCTAACCTGAAGCTACCTCGCTGACCCCAGATCCTGCTTCTAGTCCAGGCCCCTGAAACAGCTGATGGAGGGAGGCGACGACTGACAAGAACGAGACAAAGACGTTCACTGAATAACAAGGGACATGATGCACAGCAACACGTCATCCACAACACATAAAACAGAATCCTGTCGCTCATGTCTGTCCAGTCCTTCCCAGTTTATAGAATCCAGTGGACATGTTCAGGAGCTCCCACTCATTCACGCTTCTTCTGAAGAAATGTTTGTCCGCTCAGTCCCTCTGCTGGTGTTTGTAGTTCAGCAGCAATGAACTCTGATTCTTGATTTATTTTAAGAGCAGCAGTTTTCTTTTGAGCTGTGATCAGAAAGTTCTGAGGCCGTGCCTGTAGAAGTCCAGGTCAGACCTGGAGGGCCCACCTGGTGCAGTGCTGCTCTGCTCCCAGAGCTCCTGCAGCGCTCGGACCCGCTCTGTCAACATGTCGGCTCCTCAGAAGGTCGGATCCTCCAGCTGCTGACTGGCACCATGTTGGAGCTCTATGGAGCAACTGGCGATGTTACACAAACATCCTGAGCCAGAACCACCAGATCTGGTCTGCTAGAACACAGGCGACTGTGACGCTCCAGGAGCGGTCACAGAACTTTGTGGTGCACCTTGTTCTGTGTAATACCTTCTTTAATTTGCTGAGAACTTCAGTTTGCACTTGTAGTAAACAGTTGGACTGGTGTTCTGAACTCACTGTCTGTTACTCACCTGTGGTCAGCGTGAGGAGGAGCTGCAGGTCCATCAGGATGGACACAAGGTTCCACAGATTTGGACTCAAACCAGAAGCAGAACCAACCACATGGTGAGTCCAGGTGGATGTGTCCAGGTGTGCTCAGGTGTGTCCAGGTGTGTCCAGGTGTGCTCAGGTGTGCTCAGGTGTGGTGTTTCTGTGTTTCAGCTCCTTCAGCTCCTCATTGAACTCTGTCCTGCAGAAAGCAAACGACGACCTGCTGCTGCTCGCTGAGGTGACTGAAACAACCCACCTGTCAATCTTTTCTTCTGTTGCGTGTCTGTTGTGTGGACGTTTTGTTGCGTTGCGTGTCTGTTGTGTGGACGTTTTGTTGCGTTGCGTGTCTGTTGTGTGGACGTTTTGTTGCGTTGCGTGTCTGTTGTGCGGACGTTTTGTTGCGTTGCGTGTCTGTTGTGCGGATGTCCACAGCACCGTGTCTTCGGTCCTCCTGCAGGACTTCTACTGCAGTCGGCGTGTCACCAGGTCCCAGCTACTTCCTGACTCCGTGGACCAATGGGCTGACGGCATGCAGCAAAGGCTGCTGGGATACCAGGAAGAGGCCCAGAGGTTTCTGAGCATGAGCAGAGAGGGTAGGCTCACACACCACCGTGTTTCTGTATCTATGAGGACCCAAAGGGACTTCATGCATTCCCTGTTCCAAGGCCAACCAGAACCAGAACCTGAACCTGGTTCTGGTTCTGTCTATGTGTCAGAGGTGGTGCAGCAGTGTTCTGTGCTGGGGCGGTTGCTGCGTTCGCTACCTGCAGTTTTGATCCTGAACCACGAGCGACAACAGGAGGCGGGGCTTAGGGAGGAGGTGGGCGGAGTCAGACAGAAGCTGGAGGAGATGCAGGCTGCCAGCAAGAAGGAGAGGGTACAACACTGAAACACACAACGACACACAAAGACCTGCTGCTGAGTGGGTTGTGTGTCTGACTGTGTGCCTGGTTGTGTGTCTGTGTTGCAGGTTGTGTGCGTCTCTCGGCTGCGGCCGTCTCTCAGTCAGTGTCAGCTGCAGACTCTGACCAGCAGAGAGGAGCAGCGTCAGCAGCAGCTGTTCAGCGCCACCTGCAGCGCACACCTGGAGATACAGGTTGGAGGGGGCGGAGACACAGTGACACCTGGTCACACCACCTCACCTGCTGCCTCACACTGTGTGTGTGTGTGTGTGTGTGTGTGTGTGTGCAGGAGTGTGTGCGAGTCAGAGGGGAGGAGTTTGTGACATCATTGGTATCTCTGACAGAAGAGCTGCTGCATGAGTTCGACAGGCTGCTGACACCTGCAGGTAACTCACCTGTTCTCACCTGTATGACCTCACGGCACGAGGACCACAGCTCCCTCTGACCTCGTGACCTTCAGGTGTGTTCTGTTTCCATAGAAACCGATGCAGCATCAACACACTACAGCACTGTTACCATGGAGACCATGGAGACAGGAGCTGAAACAGGAAGCAGGTACTGTCTGAGCTCAACAGCTCAACAGCTCCTTCATAATAAAAGCCTGAAGGCTCCTTCACAGCGTGTGTGTGT
>NW_007579671.1:109300-110759 GCF_000690725.1 Stegastes partitus | reverse complement strand
ACACACACACACACACACTCACACACACAGACACACTAGAGACAACAGACGCACACTCTGAGACACACACGTAAGCTGACATGAAGGCAGTAGCTGATTGGCTGTTGTCGTTGTTTGCTGTGATGTCATCGGGTTGTGAATAAAGTCAATCTGAACTCCCTTTCAGTGTCCATTAACTGAGTCTGTTACCATGGCAGCATCAACCACCGACCAGGACAAAATTCATCCTGATTCTAAAATCTGCTTTAGGCAACCAAATCAGATTTAAAGGGTCAGGATTCTATCGGATCGACCAGCCAGGACTGACTTTAAAACAAAAACAGAGCAGATTTTCTTCGGTAGCTCTGGAACTGAAGACCGTTGCAACCCTCAGACGAACCACATCTGACCAGATGTGGAGGACAAACCAGGTCAGTCAGGATGTTGTATTGTTGTATTGGAGCCCAGTGACTGGCTCACGTCTCTGATCGTCATCAGGACAACAACGGACCAAATGGCCACCAG
Organism: Stegastes partitus; assembly: GCF_000690725.1. Taxonomy (NCBI): domain Eukaryota; kingdom Metazoa; phylum Chordata; class Actinopteri; family Pomacentridae; genus Stegastes; species Stegastes partitus. Next base: position 110,255 of record NW_007579671.1, on the reverse strand, counting down.
AACCACCATGACCAGCTTTGGACCCTGCAGGAAGTGGAGCTCAGAACTTTGATGAGCTGCATCCAGAAAGCTCCACGTAGTCCTGCAGCCGAGCCTTTGTCCTGAAGATCAGAGCTCACGCCAAACCAAGATCACTGGACAGCTTAAAGTCTGTCACTCTGTTCTCTGCTTCATAGAACTCACAGAAATGACCACTCAGCATTGATGTCCACAACCTCCCCATGACCCGCTGTGCAGCACTCTAGTCTCGAATCTGTTCGTTTCATATATGTTTATGTGTCAGATTAGAAATGTACCAATGTTCATATTCTGTGTTTGATCCTGATTTAAATGTCGCTCTACCCGGACTGCTCACCTGTTATTTGTGAGTACCATGAACATTCCCTTTGAACTCTTTTGAGCTCTTTTAGACAAACAAGGAGGCTCCACTCTGTTCCGACCCACATCAACAGGCCAACCGGACCACCACCGGATCCAACCATCATCAGAACCATCACTGCATCAACACAAAGTGCACATAAGTCACTTTTGGTCACTGAGAATTTGGTGCAGCGTCCTAAATTCTCTTTCATTACAAACTGAATTTCCCAAAAATTCCAAATTAGCCTCACAGCAAGTTAGCAGCTGTTCTTAGGTCTGGTCTGTTCATCCCTTCATCTCAGAGTGTGACAAGTTGAAATATGCACTGCTACTGCAGAAATATCACACCGTTAATTCATGATTTATAATTTTTTTAAAAAGTTTAAAATGGTTAAAAGTATGTTTAAGCTGTGTTCTCAGTGTGTTGTTAAGTGGCTGTCAGTCTGGGATCGATTGCTTTTGCCTGCATTTTGTCACTACGGGAATCGGTGGTGCTTCCCTCATTCCAGTAAAGTCACTCACTGAGGAAACGCCACTTGATCACTGTTGTGATTATTTCTTCTGTATTTATAATAATAATAATAATAATAATTAA
>NW_007579671.1:103129-105270 GCF_000690725.1 Stegastes partitus | reverse complement strand
AAAAAAAAAAAAGTCATACTATAGTATGTCGTTTTTGTCAAAAATGGTCACGTTTCAGAATGTCCTGAAAACGCATCAGGATGTAGTATATAGTGGGAAAAGTGTCCTTCAAAACAACTCTGACTGTTCTTGAATGTCCCAGCCAGAGCCCTGACTTAAAACCAATGGAGCATCTGTGGGGAGACCTGAAAATGTCTGTCCACCAACGTTCACCACCAGAGCTGGAGAAGATCTGCAAGGAGGAATGGCAGAGGAAGCCCAGATCCAGGTGTGAAAACTAGTTGCATCGTTCCCAAGAAGACTCATGACTGTGTTCGCTCAGAAGGTGCTTCTGCTCAAGCCTGAGCAAAGGCTCTGAACACTTATGGCCATGTGATGTTTCAGTTTGTTTGGTTTTTTAAAGTTTATTTGCAAAAATGTCTGTCAATATGGGGTGCTGTGTGTAGATTAATGAGGAAAAAATGTAATGATTTTAGCAAATGGCTGCAATATAACAGAGTGAAAAATGTAAGGAGGTCTGAAAACTTTCCATACCCACAACACACATATATGTAAATATACATATATGTGTGTATATGTATACAATATTTATTTTTGCACTATTTCACACTATGATTTATTTATTTAGCTTAATTCTTTCAGCCTATCTATATATTCATATATATATATTTATTTACTTATTGTGGGTTTTATTCTTTCTTCTTCCTGGTTCCTCATACATTCCACTGTGCCTTAGACTGTTTATAATTGTGTTTGTGACCAATAAAGGCCTTGAATCTTGAATCTCTTCCAGTCAAATTCTAGAATTACTAAAAGAGGCTTTTCTGTATTTACAGATTGATCTACAGAGAGAACCTGATCAAAGCTGGTCCATTTGTCTCCCTGGTACCGTCAGCGCAGCTGCGAGTCACAAAACAAACCTGAACCAAGCAAATGAAAACTGACAACACGAGGACTTTATCGTTAAGTGGTTTATTTAAAGCATCTGCAGAAGTTATGACTGAAATCAAACTAGACGAAGCTGAGAAATCACAGCAGACCGGAGCTTTCTGCTCGTCCAGCTCGGTTCTGACTTCTGATTCAGTCACACTGAACAGAATTCAGAAGAGTCCACATTTATTCAGACTGCAGAGAAAAAGTTACCGTCAACATTATTCACAAAAGTCCAGATTGAATCAGACTTCTGTCAGGTAGCAGGAGGCCAGCAAACCAACCAATCAGCAGCTGGGACGTCAGCACAGGTGAGGTGTGATGGACTGACTGACACCTGCTGACCTCACAGGAAGACGTTCTGAACTGTTGCCATGACAACCACACAGCGCACATCCAGGCGATGGACAGACGTCCAGAGGTTCAGGACTCTGTGTCCACAGTGGAGATCTTATCGATGGACTTCAGCAGCTGAGACACCAACCGGAGCGTCTCCGCCTCCCCCATCAGCTGACTGAAGAGACAGACAGACAGACAGGTGAGAGACAGACAGGTGAGAGAGAGACAGACAGACAGACAGACAGGTGAGAGAGAGACAGGTGAGAGAGAGACAGGTGAGAGAGAGACAGACAGACAGACAGACAGACAGACAGACAGGTCTCTGGAACCTGTTTGTCTGCGGTCTACCTGTGTGCAGGTACTGACCAGATAGAGGAGTGGGCGTGGCTTGCTGTCTTGTTCAGGTAGTCGGAGGCCACCTGAGCATTTTGTCTCATCGTCATGACGACCTGAGACTCTGCTGCCTTCAGACTGTCATTCTCTGAGCGCAGAGACTCCATCTCCCCCTGGACACATGCAGATACTACATGAACTCATAGAAGTACCACATGTACACATTTAAACACCACATGTGCAGGTATAAGTACATCTGACTGCTAGAACCCTGAATTTTCTATGATGCAACAAAAACAACCGTGAATTTTTCTGGAAACATGATTAAATCTGTTGGGTCATAAATATTTATACAGAAATGTTCATTTCTGGTTAAACGTCCTTTAACGTCCATGTTCTCCTCAGTCGGGTTCTTCTGGTTCCGTCCACCAGCTTCTGGTTCATCTTTGACTCCTCTGGACAGAACCGCTGCACTTCAGCTAAAGATTCTATTAGTATGCTATGGTCTGTTTTTGATGTCTTGTTACCACGGCCCCTGT
>NW_007579671.1:98889-101640 GCF_000690725.1 Stegastes partitus | reverse complement strand
TACACTGGTTATCACTAGCTTTACACTGGGTTTAAATGGGTTTAAACTGGTTTTAAACTGGTTTTACAGTGGTTGTACACTAGCTTTGCACTAGTTTAAACTGGTTTAAACTGGTTTTAAACTGGTTTTACACTGGTATTGTACTGGTGTTACACTGGGTTTGTACTGGTTTTACTGTGGTTTACACTGGTTTTAAACTGGTTTCAGACTGGTTTTGTACTGGCTTTATACTGGTTTTGAACTGGTTTAGACCAGTTTTATACTGGTTTTTGCTTTGCTTTTAGACCAGTTCTAGACTTGGTTGTGGACTGGTTGGTGGTGGACACAATAACATAAACAGCTGCAGGTGAGCGGCAGCACTCACCTGGTCTCTTCTTCGTCCTCATCCTCCTCCGTACACAGGGACGACGTGCTGCCTACACCTGACTGGAAGCTCCGCCCCCACTCTTCCTCGTCCCCCTGATTGGACAGACGCAGAGTCAGATTGGGGTGATTGATCGGCTGATTGGCTCTGAGGTAAAGGATGACGACATCATGAGAGCAGGGCTTGATGGGAAACGTCAGGCTCTGGTTGGTTTGGATGTTTCATCAATGAGCTCAGGTTTCACAGAAACATCTCTATTTTTGTTGGGTCTGAAATTGGACTTATGAAGGAATTAACTGATGAGTTATCAGTGTATTGATCAGGAGGCGCTTGTGTTGTTTTCTGAGCTGTAAACCTTCAGAGGACTGAAGCCTCAAAGAGACGAGCAGGACGACACGATGAGGCGAGGTCAAAAAGTACAGAGGCTTCAACGCTGTCCCTGAAAATCTGTCCAAAATGAGTCCAAATGTGTCTAAAATTACAAAACAACAACATGTCATGAACCAAAGGGGCTCAAACTGTGTCTGAAATGATGCAAAATAAGTTAAAAGTTGCCTGAAATGACTAGTTTGTCCAAAATTACCCAGAAATGGATAAAAGTGAGTCAAAAACTGCTGCCTCTCAGTGCTGTGTCAGAAGCCTACAGTCCTGTCGCTCAGCTGAAAACACGAGCAGAGGGCCGAGTGACCAAAGACAATTCATGGCTGGAGTACAAGCAGAGATTCTGTGATCTTGGAAAGCATCTCAGAGAGCTCTCGCCGGGAGCTCATGGCCTCAGGGGAAGTGTGAGCCCACTGCACATGCTCAGTAGCGTCTGCCTTCTCGACAGTGTGATGGAAACAAAGCCAGCTTTTACGAACATGACACTGATGGATAAGACCACAAACAGAAACTGTTGGGCCCTCTGTGACGGATGATGTCAGTGATGATGTCAGTGATGATGTCACTCTACCTGCGGCACCAGGGAGGGCTCAGACCGGAAGCAGCTCCTGACCTCAGGGTCAAAGGTCCAGTTCCTAAAAACTCCCTGTGAGGCAGACAGTCAGACAGACAGACAGGCAGACAGACAGTCAGTCAGACAGTCAGTCAGACAGACAGACAGACAGACAGNGAAGGTCCAGTCACTGGTGGATCAGAACTCCTGGATAGAACTACACCACTCTGTTAATGTACTCAGTAACTGTATTTAGTTACAGTTACATGAGTAACTTACCTGCAGCTGCTGCAGCTCCACCTTCAGTCTGGAAACGTTGCTTTCTGCTTTCACTGCTCGTCTCTGATTCACACAGAAATGATCATGTTCAGCCTTTAAACAAACAGTTTGGTCAAACAGACGTTTCAGGGTTTTCAACCTGAGCAGGTGAGTTCAGGTGTGCTGCTGCTGCTGCTGCTGCTGACCGTCATCAGGTGCAGGTTCTGCTCCACGGAGTGAACCATGTTCTCCAGGTCCTGGGCCTCCTTCTCCTCCTGACGCCTCCTCTGCAGCAGCTCCTCCGACAGCTCTGCCGCCCTGCAGCACAGAGGCATGCTGGGTAAAATGCGGAGCCGCTACTGCTGCCATGTGATTGGTCGGAGCTCACCTGCGCTGGCTGGCGTCGGCTCTCCTCTGCAGCTCCCTGAGGGTTCTCCTCAGCGACATGTTCTCCTCCTGCAGCTGAGGACACAGCAGGCTGTTGTTATGAGGTAGACTTCTTTCAAACACTTTTTACGACATCCTATACTTTGAAAGTTGATGTTCAGACTCAGGGAGGCGTCCAGAAGTCCATCAACAATCCGTCTGACTTCCGTTTGCGTCCGTCCACGAAACACTGCAGCTGCTCCAAACGGACTCTTTGACTGAACTTTATCAGACATTGGCTAAAAGTCATGACACAATAAAAGTGTTGTGGTGGATCCAGTCAGTCTGCCAAAGATAACTCCAGCACACTCACTGTTCACGTCTGACCCGTGCTGCTGGACTTACCTGAGCTACCTGGCTGCTCCGCCCACTCCTCCTCCTGCAGGAGCTGCTTGGTTCAGCCATGGACGTCTCGTCATCTCCTTCGTAGTTCTCTCCTGCTGCTGCTGCTGCTGCTCCTTCCGGTTTGGATGAAAACCTTCAGAGAGGTTGGACAGAACACACGGAGCACTGAGAGCTTCCACCTGAGCACCAGGTGAGCTCACCTGAGACAGGCTCTGCTCATCACACCAGGTGTCTGTTTCTATCTCCAGCAGTCAAGAAAAAACTCCAAATCTGTATCATGTCGGACAGAAACAGACGAATCCTCTGTTTACGTAGAAAACGTTGATTCAAGGAGCTCAGTGCATCACGACCAGAACAAATGGATACAGACTGGTTTCAAACTGGTTATACACTGGTTATCACTAGCTTTACACTGGGTTTAAAC
>NW_007579671.1:93867-96738 GCF_000690725.1 Stegastes partitus | reverse complement strand
ACACAGTGACACAGACAGAAAACAGCAGCTGTCCTGTCACACTTGTTTACCTTCCCATGTGTCTGCTGCTGGTCTGGATCCTGGTCCTGGTCTGGATCCTGGTCCTGGTCTGGATCCTGTTTCTTCCATCGTAGAAACTCTTTGAAGGAGAACGGGTTGAGCTCCTCGGCGTCCTCGTCTGGAGCGAGACAAAGTCCATTCACACACAACATTAAAGCAGCAGCTTCAGGAGACAAACGAACCCAACAGGGTTCTGAATTAAAGAGATGAACCTGAACCAGAACCAAACTCATGTCCGACAGACGTGTCCATGAAAACCCTCCAGATCCAGAGAGTCTCTGTGAGCAGCTTTGCTCCAGCTTCTGTTTAACTCTTGTCTTTATTGTCACTGTGAATATTTGTGGCGCTGCAGAGGAACCGTCTCTGTGAGCCGGTCCGTTTTGCAGTGATGAGTGGTTCTGGTGGGCTGATGGATCAGGGAAGGGAGCACGTAGCGTCAGGCGTTTGTGGTTGTTTAGCCTCAGTTGTGTGTCTATTGTCGGTACTTTCTGAGGCTTTTTGGTTGTTGTTTTTCATATATTTATGAGTTTTGTGTCTATTTTGTGGCGTTTTTGTCTCTTTTCTCTGCTTGGTTCTGTTTGGGCCGATGCTGTGTGAACGTGTCAGTGTTTCATATCCTGTCTGCTTCTATGTGCTTTGTGTCTCTTTCAGCCTTTTTCCATCTGTTTTGTGTTTCTGGTTGTTTACTGGCATCCTTTATCTGCGGTTCTGCCCGGACTTCTGGTCCCGTCCGTGTCCTGTGTTCTGCTTCATGTCTGAGTTTCTGTCTTCTCACAGGTGGAGCAGAGATCAGAACCTTCCAATGAAACGCAGTGACATCTCCTGAACTTTGCCCTCACTTCACTGTTTCTCTGCAGGACTCACCGTCTGCGATGATCAGCGTCTTCCCGCCGCGCTGGGAGGACATGCTGCTCCCGCTGCTTCCGCTGCTTCCGCTGGTTCCGCTGGTTCCGCTGGTTCTGCTGGACAGCTGCCCCTCGGTCACTTATTGATCATTGTATCGATCCGTTGGTCCCGCCGAGTCTCCTCTGCAGCCCGAACCAGACCCGGAACTACTCCTGACAGCTGCCCATCTACGTCACCCGGCGTCCGGCCTCTTATTGGCTGCCGCGGCCACATGACGTCAGAGGAAAACAGGAAATGCACTTCCCGCAGACTCCCGGTAAAACCAGTGCCACACGTGCCTCGTCAGTGGTTCGGTTCGAGCAGCGGAGACTCGCAGGAGAGCCGGCTCCGCTCAGCCCGGTGAGTGGAGCCCCGAGGCCGGTGTACCGGCGCGCCCCGGTCCGGTCCGGTCCGGTCCGGTCCACCTCGTTCCGGCTGTGATATGAAGCAGTTCGGCGGGCTGAGAGCGGAGCTGGATCCGGGCTGAAACCGGTGGCGTTTCTGGTTCATGTTGGGTTTGGCTGTGATTGACAAGCGGTGGGCGTGGTCAGTGCACGGTGCTGGACTGGTTCCGGTGTCGGGTCGGTCCCCGGCTGCAGCTCCGACTGATACCGAACTCCGTTTGAAAATGGTCTAATTTAAGATGGCCGTGTGTTCCTCAGGTCCAGCTGTGAGCCGCTTTGTCCGGTGGACCGTCAGCAGGGTCGAGCTGTTGACAGATAAACAAACTCTTCTGAAATCGAGCTTCCACGAGCCGCTGGTGGGCGGGGTTAGTCAACCAGCAGCTTCAAAGCTGTATGCCAAAGTCCATTTAAATTTCGTCTAATTTAACGTTGCTGTGTTTCCCTACAGACACGTTATGGTGTCTGAGCTCTATCTTGGAACCTTGTGGGTAATTTAATGTTAAATTTGTGCCGATTTAAAGAGTGGACATCAGAATGATAAAATATGTTTTAAGTTAGTTTTCTATGTTTTTATTGTTGACAGGTAACCATGTCCTTTAGTTGAACAGTTTTGAAATGGGCTTTGGTGCGCAGATGTCTACAAGGACCAGTATGCTGTAACTTCTGATCATCTTCTGATGTGTCAGCAGAGCTGGAGAATGTCTGAAGAGGTTCCACATGGGGAGCAGTCCCAAGCCCAGTCCACCCTGTCCCCGTCGCAGGCCCAGTCCACCCAATCTGCCACCCAGTCCACCCTGTCCCCGTCCCAGCCCAAGTCCCAGCCCGGCTCCAGCTCGTCCAGCGGGCCGACGTCCGGCAGTCAGTCCTCCAGCGGTTCTGGGACTCTGAGCAGCGTGGACACCCTCCCTGTCACCCTGCCGTCCGTCCCCGAGGAGCCAGAACCACAACCCTGGGGCCGGCTGCTGCCGATGGCCCGCGGCTTCAGGAGCCACGGTAATGATCAGAACCTGCTGACACACTAGTGCTAGCACCAGCGCTGCTAGCATTAGGCTATCCTGAACCGTGGCACTGAAACCCGCCTGATCTGAGAGCTGCTGCTTCATGTTTGTGTGTTCGCAGACTGCATAGAGGACCAGTACCTGTTCGGACGAGACTCCAAGTGTAACTACGTCCTGGATGATCCTGATCAAAAAGGATCCACGAAGTTCAGAATCTACAGCAAGAAACACTTCAGGATCATCAGAGTGAGCAGCTCCTTCATGGTGATCCTCAGAGCAGCTGGACTTCTGTTTTTGGTTCTTGAAGACGTTTCAGCTTCATCCAGGAGGTTCCTCAGTTCTGATGGGAAGTTCCAGGTGTTCTCACCTCCAAATCACATGACTGACCACTGACCCAAACTCACAGGCCTCGAGGTGGTCAGCGGGTCCGTCGTCATGTGACTGAGGGTGAGAGGAAACACCTGAAGCACTGCATCAGGTAGAACTGAAGAACCTCTCGTATGAAGGCGCAACATCTCAAAGAA
>NW_007579671.1:88651-92025 GCF_000690725.1 Stegastes partitus | reverse complement strand
AGGGAGGTGAATTGTTCCACAGAGTAAAGTCTCAGCAGCAGCTTCAGGAGAACGTGGCCAAACTCTATTTCTACCAGATGCTTTGCGCCGTTCAGGTGAGACTCACCTGCTGTTGCTATGGTAACTAGCCTGCACAGGTGCAGCGCAAGCAACTGTGTGCGTGTGTGTGTGTGTGTGTGTGTGTGTGTGTGTGTAGTACCTCCACAGTAACGGGATCATCCACAGAGACCTGAAGCCTGAGAACATCCTGCTGTCCTCTCAGGAGGACGTCTGTCTCATCAAGGTAGACGCTCTTCGTCCTCTCAGCGTCATCATCCTCAGCGTGTCTCCGTGTGTCTCAGTTTGTCTTTCGTGTCTCCACCAGGTGACAGACTTTAACCAGTCCAGGATCTTGGAGGAAACGGTCCTCATGCGGACTCTGTGTGGGACTCCGTCCTATCTGGCTCCTGAAGTCTTCACGCAGGCGTCCACCACCGGCTACAGCCTCGCTGTGGACGCTTGGAGCCTCGGAGTCCTGCTCTTCGTCTGGTAGGCTCAGTGCTGCACCTGCTTCAGCCTCTCACCTGCCTCACCTGCCTCACCTGTCTCACCTGTCTCACCTGTCTCACCTGTCTCACCGTCTGTCCGTCTCAGTCTGGGTGGATATCCTCCGTTCCACGAGAGTTTTGGTCACCAGTCGGTCACAGATCAGATCATTCTTGGAGAGTTCACCATGTTTCCATCCAAGTGGAGACACATCTCTGATCAAGGTACTACTGCAGTACTACTGCATATGTACCACAGTACGATTACTGACAGAACAAATTACATGAAATGACAAGAACGAGGGAAAATCGCTTCTCTGCTACATGTAACGTTAGCATTTTACCATTAGCATCTAAAATATTTGAACACTAGCAATTAAACATCAGCATGTTGATGTTAGCATGTACTTTAGCACTAGCATTTCACTTTTGCATTTTCTTATTATTAGCAGTTTAAAATTAGCATTGGAACTAGTACGTTAACATTAGTTATTATTAAAATTCAACACCGTCTAACATGAGCAACTGACCAACAGCGCTAAAGCATTGGCATGTCATAGTAGCTTTAGCATGTAGCGTTAGCACATTTATAACAGCGATTAATTAGTGTTGCACATGGCCATTTTAACATTCCACAAGAGCATTTTGGCATTTGCAGCTTAACATGAGCAGTTTTTAGCTTTAGCATAGCTACATTTGGCGCTGGCATTCTAGCATTAGCAATCAAGCACCATGCTGGTACTAGTGTTTGAACTCACTCTGGAATGTTAGCATGAGCATGTTAACATCATAATTAAACACTAACATGAAGGCATCAGCATTTGAGTGTTTTTAGATGCTTTTGTTGTTCAAGGAGGTTTCAGATATTCAGATATTTAGATATTTTGTGTCAGAGCTTTAACAAACCTCTAACTTTGCATCGTTGTAGTTTATTAGCTGCTCAGTCAGTTTCTGCATCTTAAGCGAGTGCAGGACTGATGTGATGGTGTGTTTCAGCAAAGGATGTGGTGAGGAGGCTGCTGGTCGTCGATCCCAGCAAGAGGATGAGCATCGAGGAAGCTCTGCAGCACCCCTGGTTACAGGTAACTACCACCTGAGTTACAGGTAACTATAGTCTGAGCTCGTACATGAAAAACGTTCTGCAGCGCTGCAGTGACTGTGATGGTTTTAGGATAAGGTGATGCTGGAGACGGCTCAGAGACTCATGTACCCGCCTGCAGAGGAGGAGGCTGCTGCTGCTGCTGCTGCTGCTGCCGCCGCCGCCGCCATGGTAACCACACACACACACACACACAGGCACACATCATGTACACTTCCTGTAAACTGACTCCGCCCCCAGCAGGAGGCGGCGCCATCGGGAGAAGCCTCAAAGAGGAAACGAGGACCAAACGACGGAGACGAAGAGGACCAACATCCTGCCAAACGGAGCCAAGCCCCGCCCCCCGGCGCCGTGTAGAGGACCAACCTGCTCACTGCTGAAACACTGCTGTAAATAAAGTTTATTGATATTTTCTAATAAAGCCTTTTATGTTTTTCAGCCTGTTTCTCCTTAGTTGTTTTTTTTTAGCATTCTACCGTTAGCATGTTTTAGCTTTAGCACGGCGGGTGTTCAGTGCTCTGGTGCAACATCTCAGACAGCTGCTCTGCATGTAGTCCTGCACAAAGGGTGAGTGAAGGTGTGATAGACAACAGAAGGTCAGAGGACGATCACCGGTGGTGGAATAAAGAGTGACACGAGGGCTCGGGGTGTCTGCAGCTAAACGTTTAGGATCAGAAACCTAATCCTGGACCTCAGTCTCTGATGAAGGAGCTGTGTTTACTTCTGCTGTACTGCTCTCCTGCTTCAGACCGATGAGAACCCAGCTGCAGTGTAACCTCAGTAGAACCACACAGACAGCAACAGTGGGGAGACTGGTTCAGGATCAGTAACCAGGTACCGGCCCACCCACTGACCACTGCCATGGCAACCAGCTGAAGTCCAGGTCGTCCCGGTACTCGCTGCACCTGGCGGAGGGTCTAGTCTGGAGATGTTCTTCTGTGTTGTTTACTGTTTTTATTGACAAGTGAACCGTCAGAGGAGTAAACAAGCAGAACAACCCAAATGAGAAAATACAATCACAACTTTATTTCAGTTTTTCATCACAAACCTCATTCTTCCTGTTAAAGTGCTTTAAAGGTTTAATTCAGTTTAATCATTATGACGAGGTTCAGACGACGTCACGACTCAAGGCCTCCGGAGGTCTGTAACCACAGAATCGTCCCGTATCACAAACTCATCAAACCAATCACAGTCACAGATCATCAAACCAATCACATTCATTGATGATTCCAGCTGTTTAGTTTTGAGTAGAACATCTGTGTGACATCACTGTGATGTCACAGCCGTGCTCTGCGGCGGTCCCTCAGGGCGTACAGGACGGCGTGAGCTCGGTCGAAGGGCTCGCCGACGGCGGACTGGACTCGACTCCTCCATCGCTGCAGCTGAGGGCGGTCCTTCAGGACGTCCCGCCCTCCCCCCAGAGGCTGCAGAGACACACACTGAGCATGCTCAGAAGCACTCACCCACAACAACCAGGAGGAAAAAAACACTTGGCCACAGTAATGAAGTGGGCGGGATCAATCACAACATAAACCAATCAGAGCGTCTGACCTGCATGAGCTCACAGATAGCGAGCAGGTCGGCCACAGTGATGTCATCGCCACACAGGAACGGCTGTCTGCGAAGAAACATCGACTCCAGCTTGTCCAGAGTTTCATCCAGCTGAGACAGAGCACGAACCAAACGCCCCTCATCTACCGGAGAGCCAGACTGGGTCGGGAGCAACACCTGAGCGGGTGGAGACAGAGACC
>NW_007579671.1:85994-86566 GCF_000690725.1 Stegastes partitus | reverse complement strand
GTTACAGCTAGTTACAGATAGTTACAGACAGTTAGCTGGTCGGTTAGCCGGTTAGCTGCTCACCTCTCCGCAGAGCCACGGGCCGGACGGTGTGCGGGATGCTGGTGCAGCCCAGCAGCAGCTGCACCGCCCGGCAGGGCTGCGACAGCAGGTCCAGGTGAACCTCCAGCAGCCGGGCCGCCGCCATGGAGCCGCCGGTGTCCGTTAAACCGGAGAAATCAACGGGAAACAACGAGAACCCACCGGACACACAAACCGCGTCTCCCTGCTGCTGCCGGGTTTCTGCTCCGGTCCGCCGCCTGCAGGCCGCTCCGGGTTCTGCAGCAGAACCGACTGTTCGGTCCAGTAGGGGGTGTCTGAGGACCACAGCTTCTTCTACAGCTGCACGCTGAGAGGCTTTTATTCAGGACAGCGCCACCTACCGCAATGAATGATGGCCAGAATGCAGGACTTAGTTCTAAAGACAACTTCCCTCACAATATATTTATCATTTAAAAGGTTGATCCAAGGACGGTTCCACACAAAGTCCTGCTTCATGTCCAAGTAGCCATCATCTGAAAGCTTGTTTCATC
>NW_007579671.1:85027-85954 GCF_000690725.1 Stegastes partitus | reverse complement strand
GTGTGTATACCTCCAGGATGAAGACCTTGGCTGCGTGGGGTCGTGTGTTGCTGTGATGCCAGGCCGTGTACTCGTCCACTCGGGCTCGTCTCTCTGGTTGCCGTGGATACCAGTGGTCGGGGACGTCGTTCTTGTTGGCCAGGTACTTCAAGATGGCGTCGCTGCGACACACATTCACATCCGTCAGGTGAGGTTTGTGAGAGCTGCTGCTGCTGCTGCTGTGTGGTGAGTGGCAGAGAGCATCATGGGACGGTCTTTACCTCTCTGTGAGGACGAAGCCGTTGTCCACCAGGACCGGAACCTTCTGCATCGGGTTCAGTTTGGTGAACTCTGGTGTTCTGTGTTCTCCTGCACACACAAGAGAAACGTCATCAGAGAACGTTAAACAAACTGCAATGGAACATTCAAACAGCATTCTTTAAAGCATGAAAAGGTACAGCGAGAAGCTCAACCCAAACTCCACTGGACTCTCACGGTTCCATCATGGTGTTCTTTAAAGCACACAGAGGAACATCGTGAATTCATCTTCTACATGCTGTTACTGCAGACAAGTGAGGAGCCCAATGAGAACTTCACACCAAAGTCTGCTGGAAAATCCTCTAATTTAATGACCCTGCAGCTCAAAGCAGACTGTCCGCAAATGACGGATGGAAACCTGAACCCGCAGCAAAGCAGCTGGAAAACTATGGAAACCTGATGTTTAGTATGTTTATCTGTGAGCCGAATTCATCACAAGACTCTGAAATCCTGCTTCCTGTTTTCATTTAGTTCTAACAGCTGAGTATTTGCCGGGCTCGTGTACGATCACCGTGAAACGGACGGTTTTTAAACGGAGATTCGTTGTATCTGGTGGCGCTCAGATGTGGGTCAAAGTTCACTGGAGCGGAGGTCAAGACAAGAGGACGGCAGCGCCAGCTGGTTACAGCT
>NW_007579671.1:66005-76971 GCF_000690725.1 Stegastes partitus | reverse complement strand
ATGTCACTACATGACACATGATCATCCAAATATGATCAGTAGCTGAGAATCATCCGAGCAGATCTCATGAAATGTCTTCATAATTTGTTGTAAAATGTAATGAGACACATCTATATGAATCACACACATTTAATGGGTAACTTGTGCTTTTTAAACATATCTTGGGTTTTCATTTTGTCCGTTTCTCTTCATAGCTGAAAAACTTCAGTAAAAACAACATCCATCCATCCATTTTCTATACACCGCTTAATCCTCATTAGGGTCATGGGGGGCGGAGCCTATCCCAGCTGACTCAGGGTGAAGGCAGGTTCACCTGGACAGGTCGTAAAAACAACATGTTTTGCATAAATATAATTACTTGTGAAACATCACGTTTTATTCAAACAGAATTTATTAGAGAAAAATAAAAGTCAATACACAAGACATGTATCATAAAATGTGTGCTATATAAATAAAAGCAAAATATGACAATAACGATATAAAATGTATTAAATATTTAAAATGCTTCAACAAAATGTTTGTCGTACATTTTAGGATAAAAATCAGTTTTATCTTTCCTCAAAATTTGAAAATGTTAAAACCCGGTTGAACTTCTGAGTAAAGTCGGCTTTAGTCTGAACTGTGAGCATCAAATACGTCTTTACATATTTATGTGTTTTCTGCCAATGTGCTGTCTTGTGTGTCTTTGTGCTCATTTTGTGTCTTTCTGTGTTCGTCTGGTGTCTCTTTGTTGGTTGATGATGTTGTTTTCTATCCTTGTGGTTCTCCTGTCTCTTCATGAGGTTTGTTTTTTTTGTCTTTTTGAGGTTGTTTTCATTGTGACCTCACTTCCTGCACAAATAATAACAGTGACGTTTGTCAGACCAGAGGAGAATGCCTGTCCCCGCCCACACACACCTGAAGACAGGTAAAATGACTTTTATTTTATTGTATTGAACAAAGCAACAGTGATGAAGAAAGTTAACTTTCGTGGCCTCGGTCTGGAAACCAGCGATTGCCTCAGCCGTCCATCTCCCAGTGGAGGCGATGCTATGCTAACTAGCGGTGACTACCTAAAGACTTCCAACATGGCCGCCACAGGTGATGATGCACCCTGAAGGTTGAAGCTTCTAGAACTTTCTACAGACTGAACGTGGTTTAAATAAGAAGCTACAGAGTTCGTGGCGTCCGTCAGCAGCTCCGCTCCGCCGTCCTCCTCTTCTTCCCAGAATGCCTTGTTTTCCTCTGGGCCTGCCGGGCCCGCGGCAGACACACCCCTTGGCCCTTGGTCTTGCCCGGCTCAACCCGGCCGGCAGCGGTGCAGCTCAGCCCGGCGTCGCAGTCGCAGCGGCCCAGGTTCCTCCGCAGCTTGGTGGTTCCTCGCAGCAGACAGGCCTCGCCCTCCACGGGGATCCGCTGGCAGCGCTTCCCGGTCAGGTAGCGGACGCAGCAGAGGCCGGCGGCGCAGTCACCTGACCGCACACAGCTCGCCATCTCCGGGGCTGCAACACATGGGGGGGGGTCAGGGTCAGGTCAGGTCAGGGTCAAGGCCTGCAGCCGTGCATTCTGGGAGACGGAGGTCACGTTCAGTCACTCACCTTTAGTCCTGTTGAAGCCGTCGGTGTCTCTCTGTCTGTCTGCGTCTCTGTCTCGCTGTCGGTCCGCCTGTCTGTCCGCAGAGGACGGCCTCCTCTGAGCCCTGTTGCTGCAGCCGCCCCTCTGGTCCAGCCATCAGTACAGACATCATTAATGAACTCATCTCCTCCATTCACTCATTCATTCAGCTGATTGTGACCCATAGTAATGTCTTATCACTAAGCGCCCTCTAGTGGTCTCTTTGTGGTTGTGGTCTGTTTTCTGTGCAGGCCTTCTCTGTGTCTTTGTTGCTCGTTGGCGTCTGTTTGTGTTAATTTTTAAAAAAAAATCATTTTGTGCTCCCTTAGCATCTGTTTGTGATTCGTTTTTGTCTGTTTGTGGTCGAAGCAGCATCAGTCAGTTCAAAAGCATACTGTGTAGCTGCCTTGGTAACTATCAGGAAAACAGCGTCGAGTCAGCTGACATAGTTACAGAGCCGCAGAGTTAAGGTCTGGAGAGGGTTGGGGTTGTTGGATGGGTCGACTAAACGCTGGGCTTTAGCACCGAGACTTTATTTACTGTTTCATGCTGAAGCTTTTTCGCTGCCTATTTTTATTGTAATGATGCCAAAGCCTTCCTTTTCTTAACAAAGTACTTATTTTAACCTAAACCGTGGTCTTTACCTAACAAAAAAAAACAATCCATAAAACCTGAAGTGGGTAATGTTCTACATCTTTGTTCAGCTGTCCTCTTTAACCTCACCCCAACCGGCTGAGGCAGATGTCTGCCTAGCTGAGCCCAGTTCTTCCCACTGTCACCAAGCGCTGCTCACTGGGAACTTGCTGGATTAGTTGGGTTTCTGTCTATAAAGTACCACGGGCTTCGGTCCTGTTTCAGCGAACTGACTGCAGCTTTCAGGGTCACTGATGAGTTCAAACCAGAGACTGAGCAGCAGCTGTGAATGCGTTACTGACCGGAGGTGCGTCGCAGTCAGGTGCAGAACATCCAGGTGTTGGTCGGCGTCGGGAGTTGGAGGCCATCTCCGTCTGGTCGCCATGGGAACGATCCTGCTGGACAGGTAAAGTGATGATGTCACAGGCAGACACTGCTGTTCTGCTCAGGGGTAAATGTTGTTGTGGTTGCTTTGTTTCGTGTCTCTACGGATGTTTTTTGGGGGGATTTTTGTGGTCTTTTTTAAATTTTACCACAGGGGGTTTATTCAATTCAGATAACTTTATTTATCCCCTAAGGGCAATTCAAAAGCTCTCTGAGTATTTAAAACAAAGACATAAACAACTAGATGAAAATCAAACAATAATAACATTCAAATTTAAAAGGTTAAACTATAATAACCAGAGGCAGAAGCAGCAAAAAGCTAATTTAGCAGTTTGGTCATAAAAACCTGACGTTTTCAGGCGCCATTTTGAGGCGGGAGGGGGTCAGGGCGATACTAAGTGCTTGTGTTTCAGAGGGGTGCTAAAAATCATTACAACGTTCCGTGTCTTCTGTCAACATTAATTTATTAATATGCAATCAGCAGCAGTATATTTCAATCTAAATGCAAATACACGACGAACCTTAGCCGTTCTTGTGGTTGTTTTGGGGGAAGAAAATAAAAAATAACCTCCCGTCCTGTTTGCGCGACATGGTTCAGTCTTCTTCGTGGGCGCGAACGGTCGGCGTTAACAGGCATTGAGTTACCGGAGGTGTTTACCGGTGGAGTTTACCGGTGGAGTTTACCGGCGAGGAGCTGCTCTAACTAACAGCTGCCAAGAAACAACCGAAGACCACGTCGGAGAGAAAAAAGGAAGTTCGTCCCAGATGAAGGTCGGTTCAGGCCGCCCGTGGCCGCATTAGCCTGTTAGCTTACAGCATGTAGCTTTAGCGGCTAATGTGTGTCAGCTAGTCGAGTACTTCCATTTTAAATCCCTACAGCTACTTTTTACTAAACTACAGCCATCTGACAGCTGTAGTTACTAACTTATCGTAAATAAATAAAAATAAAATCAACAAATAAATGATGACATAATGGTACGTTAAGAGTGTGTTATGCTAATAATTTGTGCTGTTAGAGTTGTTTATGGTATGTTTACACTGCAGAGGGGATTTAATGCTTCAGCTTATCAGTTTATGTTATTTTATATGTAGAAATATTAATATTCATAAAGGTATTTGTGACATTTTAGCATTTTCTATCAAATACTTTAAGATATATGTTTCTAAAGTTTGCCTGTCGACCTACTTTTAGCGCATAAATGAGGCTGTTTGAACGACAACATCTCAGAAACTGTTGAAGATAAAAACCTTCACTGTTATTTCTCATCATGTCATTGATCCAGAACTGATTATATGATGATTATGGGTGAGTTAAAATACATTAAAAAAACCAAACTGAAGCTGTCGTGAAAAATTCCATCTTTGAGCTGGTGAACAAAAACCTGACCGTGCAGAAGTCCACCAGCGGTATCTTCTGAACCACGTGTAGCTGCATGGATTAATAATAACAATGATAATAGTAATAAATACGTGTACAATGAGCATGTTTTCTGTCTGACATCAGGGGATAATTGATGACCACATGTCGTACTGAATGGTTCAGCTTCTGCCATTTGACTGGAAACATTCAGGAAAGCATGAAGTCGACCAAACCCGGGCCTCTGCTGCAGTTGTTTTATTAAAGTCAGCAGCAGCGCAAAGACGGATCTGATCACCGAATGGGACCAAATAAAACTGTGACTCTTTAAAAACGGCACAGTCCGGATCTGTGTGCGGTTCTACGCTGGTGCTTTACAGACAGCGATGGAGGAAGTATTCCAGCTCGCAAGAAGTCCAAGCAGAAAGTATGAATAGATGTTCTGCTAAAGCTAAAGGTGCTGCCTTCAAAACGTGACGCATCAGCAAAAGCAGACGTGCTCTCTGCAGTAGTGAGTGTTGCATACGGTGGTTCTGGTGATTCGTGTTACTGGACCGTGGCGTTACAGCTCACCTGACTGACGGCTACATCTGTAAGTCATCCTTAAAACGGTGTCTGTACCGTCGCTGCTTTGACATTTAGAGAACATTTAACAATAGTTAGCTTCAGATCAGCTTTGTTCTCTTCTGGTGTAAGAACATCGTTTCTGTCCGTAGACGTCATCAGTAACATTAGTGCCACCCAAAATCAGCTACACAGCACGTTACGTACAATTAACAAGACAAAAGTGTGACCAAAGCTATCAAAAGATAATGAAACTAACAATAAAATCAGTAGAACAAAGGGAGATTTTACAGTTCGTAAAGCCCCACAGCTGACCTGCTGTAGTGTTCGGACTCGACTGAACAGGACGTGTCCAGGTGAACGTCTTTAATTCTGAAACTGAGCTGAAGTGTGCTCCCTCCTGTTGGTCATGAATCCGTCTGCCGGACGTTAAACCAGCTGGAGGTTGTGTTTCAGACTGAATAGAATAAAGCACAGTGATGAGGCTTTATGTGGCTGTTTTGTGCAGAATACAGCTAAATGAGGAGCCCCACTCCTGCGTGATGGACTGACCCTGGTGTTCCTTCACTGAGCTTCGTGTTTCACTAAAGTCCTGCAGCTCTGAGGAACCAGAACCACATGGAGGAGGAGACAGAACGCAGAGACGTCTGCTGTCAGCAAAAAAAACAAGTTTCGTCTGGAAAAGCCCGTCTGATATGGAACGGCAGAAATGTGAAAGAAAAACAATCATTTGATTATTTATTTCACAACAATGTAGAAACAGGAATCAACACGTCCGGTGGTTTCCTCAGATTCTGCCAACGCCGGATCGCTTTCTGTGCACAGCAGCCATGAACTCAGTGACACAGGTTTGTCTGCTGTGCTTGTTTTTGGTCACCTTGATCCCTCTGTGGTCATTTTGTGTCTCATGTTTGGTTCTGAGCGTCTCGTTTGGGTCATTGTGTGTTTAATTTCTCTCATTTTGTGTCTACCTTTTGTTGTGTTCTCTGTCATTTTTGTGGTCCGCGGTCTAGTTTTGGTCTACACTATGGATGTACAGCTGCTAAAGGTGTAAAGGCCCGCTATCAGTCACACGTCATTCTGCAGCATGCCGCTCTGTCATGAACATGAACCAAATCTAAGCTTAAAATTACGATGTTCCATCACTTTGTTTGTTTGACTCAGATTCTGTGACAAGCCAGAACCTTCCTGCTCCTGGTTCTGATTCTCCACGACCGGCTCAGCTCTGAGTTTTCAGGTGACCGGTACAAATTAAAACAGTAAATAGTTCAATATCCTTAGAAAGTTGGGTCCTCAAACTTCCCAGTGTCGGTGAGAGCTGTGGGCGATTCATGTCTTAAAACATTCATACGCGTTAAATTCAACTGTCATGTTTTACTTTTTTGTCTTTTCTAGTTTGCATCATTCCAGCTGCCGCATGAAGCAGAAGGCGTTTCAGAGTTCAGAAACGACAAACACAAGACACACGGTGACCACAGCGACACAAACGGTCCCACAGCCATAAAAACAGACAGAGGAGGACACATGATGACAAAAATGAAGCAGCAAACAAGGAAAAGGTGACACACAGTGACCACAAAGAGGAAAACAGTCAGAAAACACACAGACGGACTTATTTATGACTCATTAAAGCAAATGAACTCAGAAAGTCGAACAGTCCTTTCTGTTCTGTGGCGATAATTCAGGTTTTGTTAGCCTGTATTATCGCTACAAGTGGAGCGAGAGGATGTCGGGGAGAGGAGTGGGGACGGACCTGCAGCAAACGGTCCCGACCCACCACTCTGCGGCGGGTTCATGGGTCGCCCGCCCAACCTGCTGGGCTGTCCGGCCGCCCTCTGTGGCCTTTACAGATGCTCATGTGCTTAATGTTGTGTAGCAGCAAAGAAATGAGCTGATGAAGCTGGTTCTGGTTCTGGTTCTTACCGGCAGCTCGGAGCTGTGCGGCGTCGCCTCTTTGGAGGATCTGATGGTGTTGGAGTCCAGAGCCAAGCCGTAGACCAGAGACACACACAGGACGCCGCGCCACATCCACATCGTCCGATCGGTTGATCAGTCAGTCGCCCCGGTGGACCTGCACACCCAGCTCCTCACCGCCGCCTCCTTCGCTGCGCTTTGTTTAAACTGGTTAACGCGATTCGTTTGATCTCCAGGCGAATAACTGATCTGGTTCTGAGAAGAACTGGATGAAATCCTTTAATAATCTCCTGACAAGGAAGAAGGCTTGTCTAGAGTCTAGGAATCAGTCAGAGCGGAGTCGGTCCGGTATGAAGCCAGACCTCAGGTGTAGTCCTGCTGCTGCTGCTGCTGCTGCTTCAGGTGGGTTTTATACCCTCTCTCCCTTCTGATCCAGCCTCTCTCAGCCGCCCCATCCTCAGAAGTTTTCAGGATGCGTTTGAAGCCCGACCGCATCAGTCGGCGGAGACAGCGCCGCCTTCGCTTCCTTCCTGGAAGCCCTGCGGCCTCAGGTGAGGCGGGACGTTTGATACGTGACACCGCAGAGACCACAGAGAGATTAAAACACACCTGGAGACACGAGACAGGTAGAGCCGTCTGAGGAGCTGCACAGTGTGTGAAGGTGTGTGGTTTCGCTTCATGTGGTCTGAAGGCCGCGGTAAAGACTCATTAGAGCTGAAGCTGCGTCTCTCAGGCGGCGGATGTGCCAGTGTTTACAGGTGATTAAAGCTGATTACCACACAGAGAAGTGAATCCGTTCCAGAGGCGGATGACGACACCAGAGCAGGTTTACCGGTTGAATAACGGCTCTGAAATCCAACACAAGCGTTCTTCCAATAAACCGGAATTCCATTTCTGCCAGGAACCAAAAACTAAGCACGGGGTAGTCACTCTGATGGTAGCAGTGCCTCCACGTCGTGAGTCCAGTAGAAGAGTTAGGGGCAGACAGTGGGGCAGTGGAAACAGAGGTCTAGGTGGGATTTTGTCTCCAGTTATCTTGTTGGAGCTTCTTTGGTGTCCAGAACCAGCCGGACCGCCTGCATCAGTGTGGGTCAGAGCACACTCACATTCTGTTCACAGTTCATTAATTTGCTCTTCAGGGTCCAAAACGACATATTTTGGCTGCATTTAGAGAATTTCATGTTTTCAGATGTGAGAATTTTTCTGTTTTCACCCTCAAAAAACCATCTGACCTGTGACGGCCATGAAAGGTGGTGTGTGTGTGTGTGTGTGTGTGTGTGTGTGTGTGTGTGTGTGTGTGTGTGTGTGTTTTTCATGTTTGTCCTTGGACAGGTACGGATTTTAGACTCATCCACAATCAAAACACTGAATGAATGCTGGAGACGAGACCCATCTACTGGATCTACAGAAACCTTTTATCTACTGACCAGAGTTCTACCTTCAGACTGTGGATGCTCCAGAGCTCCAGGTCCTGGAAGTCCACAGAGGAGGGTCCGAGCCTCAGAACTTCATCAGTACAGCAGATAGACACATCCCATAATACTGATGCTGCCAGCTGCTGACAGAGGACATGAACAGAACCAGGTCCAGTGTTCAGACGGAGACACCTGGATGGATGTAGAACTGAGCTGGTGTCAGGTTCTACCAGAACCCAGATGTGTTCTTCCTCCTAAATGTCATGTGTCTATCTGCTGTACTGATGAAGTTCTGAGGCTCAGAAATGATGGAAAAAGTCCATTAAGGTGATCAATCTGGACCCTCCTCTGTGGACTTCAAGGACCTGGACCTCTGGAACATTCACAGTCTGAAGGTAGATGAACTAAAGCTGCTGTAGATTAAAAAACAAACCACTGGGGGGACGTTTTTTTCAGATTTGGTTGATTCTACTAAGGAATGACCTCTTTCTTCTAACAGCAGGATGAAACCTCTTGTCCCTCATGCTGTGGGCTTGTTGTATCACTCAGACCCTCAGGTGCCTCCATGACTTCATCTCCAGGCCTGAACTGCAACCAGCAGCAGCTCCAGCAGCAGCAGCAGCAGCCTGGACTGGAGCAAAGACGTGTGTGAGAAGTGACGGATGAGTTGGAAAGCGATGAGCTGGAGTCAGCAGGTAGCAGAGTCGCTGGTGTCTGTATCAAACATGGCCTTTAACGTGTGCCTTTTTATTATTTGCGTGTGCAGCTACACGTATGACGAACACACATGAGCCAGCTGAGAGCAAACAGCGGCTGTGTGTGTGCAGATGTGTGTGCGTGATAAGGTCTGCAGCCTGCAGGGCTTCAATGAAAGGACAGCAGATGCTCACAATTACTGACACACACACACACACACGAGTGGACGTCTACCTTTATGAGGTCTCAGTGACGTGATGCGTTTGGCCTCTTCTTTAAACCTGAACCCTAAAACTGAGCCTCATGTTCCTCACGTGTCCTCACAAGCTGCAGGTCCCCACTAGGACAGGTGAACCAACGCAGGTCACAGCCGTCGCCGCTGGCCGGTGTGTAAATGTGTGTGTGTGTCTCCATATTGTCTGCTTGTGTCACTATCAGAATAAAAGAGGAAACGTCCTCGTCTCCTCTCCTTCCGTCCTTCCTCTCCTCCGTCCTCTCGCCTCTCCTCCCCTCAGGCCGGATATTTAGACGGTCAGTCAGCAGCTGGAAGTAGAAGACGGAGCATCAGTGGACCAGGTAGGACCCACCTGTCTGAGCTTTAGTGCAGAACTCATGTGCTGAGTCCGTGGTTAACTTTGGCTCATGTCAGAGTTTCACATTTTGAATACTTCTAGTTTTAATATATGTGCATCTTGTTGGTTTTATTTATAGTTCCAGTCTCATATATATATATATTAATTTCAGTTTTTAATTCTATGAGTGTTTGTCTGCTTCTGAAGAGCTTGGATTTCCTTTTTATTATTTTAATTTGATTGATATTTACTGTATGTAACCTACACATGATGTTCCTGTCGTTGTGTGTCCAGAGGGTTTAGCCCCAGCTGAGCTTTAACTGTCTTTAGATTTAATCGTCTCCCTGGTCCTCATCGTCGTACTCATCTGCTGCATGTTTATCTAGAATTATCCTGCTGTTTTATTCTACACTTGTCCTCTTCAGCTGAATGTGTTGTCTTTGACTATGTATTAAAACAGTTCAAGAGTTTGCTTTCAGTTTATTTTGCTTTTGTTTAATGTCATACTTTATTCGTTTTACTCTATTTGATGTCAGAGTGGCAGTACTGGAAGTGTATTGATCCTGTGGTGCTTTGGTTGACGTATTGATTGATTATCAGCTGCTGCTCCGACCGGTTTTATTCATTGTGATTTCTGTCTTAATCCAGAAATAGTGGTGAACCGCTCCGCTACAGTTACCTTTCAGGAATCTCATTAGAAATAAGACGTTTTGAAAACTTCCTCCAATCTCCAGACTTCTTCGCATCCAGCAGGTTTCTTTCTGTGGCGTCAAACAAAAGGTTCAGACGCAAAAGTACATTTCAGATCAGTTTTCCATCAAACAGCAGAGAGAGAGAGGTGAGGGTGAAGCAAACGAGATGGACGGAGATAAGAGAATAAAGGGAGGTGTGTGCATGTGAGATAACTCTGTTAGCCAGGCAGGAAAAAGCCTCTAAAACAATCAGCGGGCAAACAGAGAACAGTCTGACGTTCACAATAACAAGGAAAAATCTAAGAACACTGACGAGGCGCTGAAAGTTTTCATTCAGTCGTATTTTTCTGCAGAGGCTCTCCGGGACGAGAATTTTTTATCTTACCGTCTGCACACAAGATCAATACGTGAATTAAAAAAAGGGAAAAGGTTGAGCCATTTTTTAAAATCTCGTTTGATTGATAAATGATTAAATGCCGTGTTAGCGCCACCATCTGGTCAACGATAACTTACTGGTTGTAATTCCTGCTCTGTAACTCAGTGAGGACAAATCCTGCCACAACGAAAATCTTCTGTCTGTGAAAATGATGTTCAGGTAGACTACAGTCTCGAAACTGTGCGTTCAGGCCACGGCTAGTTAGCCTAGCTTAGCATAACAACTGGAAGTACGTGGTGTATCCCATTTAGACTTAATGTTCTTGACTCAGGACTTAAGTTGGTACTTGCTGACTTGCTAGCCTTTGATTGGGGGACTTCTGGTCTTTACTTCATACTGGACTTGGTGGACTTGTAGATCCGTACTTGATATTTGGACCTGGGGAACTGTTGATCTTTGCTTGATACTTAACTTGGAGACTTATTGGTCTTTACTTGGGGGACTTTTAGATCTTTCCCTGATACTTAACATGGGACACTTTTCGGTCTTGACTAGGGAGACTAGGGAGTCATTATTTGATATCTGATTTCTTGTTGGACCTGACCTGGGACACGATAGTCTTTACCTTTAACTTGACTTGGGACATGATGGTTGTAATTTGGGACTTGTTAGTTTTTTCCTGTAAGATTTGTTGGTCTTTACCTGATACTTGACTTGGGAGACTTGTTTTGTATTATTTTGAGGACTTGCTAGTCACTACTTGGTACTTG
>NW_007579671.1:64331-65430 GCF_000690725.1 Stegastes partitus | reverse complement strand
TGACTTGGGACTTGTAGGTCTTTTCTTGGGAGATTTGTAGGTCTTTATTTGGGAACTTGCTGGTCTTGACTTGATGCTTGACTTGGGGGACTTGTAGGTCTTCTCTTGGGACGTGTCACTTTCTAGCCTTTGCTTTGGACTTGGGCAGGTGTTGCACCTTGATGTGGGGGTTGTTAGTCTCGTCTTGCTGCTTGACTTGTTAGATGTGAAGTTGTTCTCCTGAATGTTTCATGAAGCTCCGTAGTGTCCGGTGAGTTCTCACTGATGGGTTTCAGTAGTTCTTGGGAGTTCCGCAGAGTTCTTGGGAATCGATCAGTAACTCGGCCTTTGATGCTGTTGGATGCGTCCACTGAGGGTTTGGACCAAACATTGGATTTGTTGTTGTGAATGTAAACATCAGCAGCGTTGGGACGTTTGTTTCACTTCAGGTCAGACACCAAACCTCCACGTTGAGCCAGAGAAGGCTGTGGTCTGCAGGCTCAGACTAATATGTCTGATAATAACAGTCTGTTCTGCTGTTTTATTAAAGATCAGACGTGATATGAAGGAGCGCTCAGTCTCTGGAGCTGCTCTCTGATTTAACTCTGTTGTTGCACCACATGAATATTGTGAAGCCAGAACCCATCGTACACGTGCAGACGTTTTGTGCTGTGCTATTTTTTATAGGTTGCTCTTCACTTGGGACTTGTTGGTCTTTACATGCTTCCTCGTGCATGAGCCTAAGATGGTTTGTAGCTCCTGTGTTTTCTATGAATGGACTTCAGGCTCAGACAGGCCATGTTAGTGTTGAAGGCACAGTTGGGAACAAACGTTTCCATCCACTTGTGAGGACCATGTCTGTGATTCAGTCTTGAGTTTCCAGTGATTCCTGTAACGCTGAACGTTCTGTGATGTTCAGTAGAACATATGAATGTTTGGGTTCTGTCATAGGTTTATTAAAGGTTTTCTGGAAACATGACAAAACCTGCTGATCATAAACATTCACACATCGACTTTAACATCTGGTTAAACGTCCTTTAACGTCCATGTTCTCCTCAGTCGGGTTCTTCTGGTTCCGTCCACCAGCTTCTGGTCCATCTCTGACTCCTCTGGACAGAAC
>NW_007579671.1:58726-63511 GCF_000690725.1 Stegastes partitus | reverse complement strand
AACTGGATCAGAGGAGTCAGCAGCTGGAGTCGATCAGAACCACTCAGGAGAAGTTAGGAGGCCATGAAGCTGAGAACATGTGATCAACACAACGTTCCACATCAGCTACACCGATAACTCAAGCTGCTGTATGAAGATTTCTGATCAGCAGATTTGATCATGTTTCCAGAAAACCTTTAAAAAACCTATAAAAGAACCAAAACACAGGATTGTTTTGGTGACAAAGATTCACGTTTCGGTGATTCCATCAGAGAGACTTTAGAGTTATGGAGTCACTGGAGACTGAACACTGTCATGATGCACATGGACTTCACCAGAGCACTGCTGTAAGTCAGTGTGACGTCCTCTGAAGATGGCTGTTTGTGTAGACGTTGTGTGACTGTGTGTGTTTGTGTAGACGTTGTGTGACTGTGTTTGTGTAGACGTTGTGTGACTGTGTGTGTGTAGACGTTGTGTAGACGTTGTGTGACTGTGTGTGTGTCTGTGTAGGCATGGCGTGGCTCCGTCAGAGTCGAGGTTCTCCCAGACTGGTCCTGGTCGTGGTCTGTGTGGCTCTGCTGCTCGACAACATGCTGCTCACTGTGGTTGGTGAGTAAACACACAAAACACCAGCAACACAAAGTGTATGTGTGTGAATGGAGAGTGTCTGAGGGATGCCAAAAAATATCTTCAAAGGCAGCAAGAAAACTGTGATTATGAGCTCTGTTATTACTGTTGTGTGGGGATAATCCTGCTCTGCTGTTCTCATCATGGACAGGTCATGCTGGCATGAGACCGCCAGCTGGAGCCCCGTGCTGGTCCTTGTTCACGTGGTCACGATGTAGACCCGTTCAAAGCAGCTGAAGCAGGTGTCAGCAGCTCCTCTGTCGTGGAGCTGTGACAATGTCGGTGGCTTGCTGTGATACTTGTGTTTGGGAAACCCTAAAACCAGACTGATTCTCAGGCAGCTTCTGCAGCTACAGCGTCTGTTTTTATGACCGTTTACTCATAATAGACATCAGAGACGTTTGTTTTCATTTTGCCAAATTCACACCATGTAAAGCAGCTGAATTAGTGGTTAGTGGCTGCTGTTGGTAATCTGTCCTGGACGTAGCAACAGCTATCACTGGATTACCAAGAAACTCAGAAACAGACGCATTCTCAGGCAGCTACGGGAGACGTGTTTTCCCCGCGACTCTGAAGCGGCTTTATGGATGTTTATTCTGATTAGACATCACAGATGTTTGTTTACATTTTGCCAAATTCACCCATTTGAAGCGGCTGAATTACCCGTCAGCGGCTCCTGTTGGTAATGTAGTCGTGGATGTGTAAACAGCTGTCACTGGATCACTGTGACGATGAAGAAAGCCTCAAACCAGCCAGATTCTCAGGCAGCTTCTGCAGCCACAAGGAACGACTTTTTTCCCTGTCACTTCTAAACTGGAGCTTTATTCTCATGATCAAATCTGCATCATGAAGGAGCTGAATTAGAGGCTTGTGACTTCTGTTCTGGCTGTTTTTATCTATTTATTTAAATACTCAAGCTGTGGAATACACAAGGGTTCGTATTGGAGCAGCACAGATGAGCCAAAGTGCAGAAAATGGATCAGCTGCCTTCCATTTTAGTCATTCTCTGAGCGATGCGGTCCAAACCGTCTATTTAATGTTTTTTGGTTTGGGCGTCTGCTGCAGAAGTGAAACAGTCCTCACATATCTTCAGTTTACTGCATAGAGAAGGACGACATTCACACTGAAGGAGCTTCAGTCACAGAACTCTGCCCTTGTCTTGTAGAAAATGACTCCAACCTGTGAGTTGATTATCAAACGGCTGCAGACTGGTGTCATGGTTAGCAACGGGTCGATGAGCTGATCACTGGCTGCGCTTTGAGCTGAACCTCTGCATGGAGACACAACACGTCAGATCTGTGACGCAGCGGAGAACCTGGAGGTCGAAGCTGTCGGAGGCTGTTAGAGTCCGAGCTGAATGTAAAGGCTGCAGAGGACACACACACACAGAGCCAGAGTCAGGTCCGTAAATATTTACAATGTAGGGACTACAACTCATTTTATGAGCCCTCCACCTTTTCAACGGACCACAAGGTAATGTAGGTGTAAATCAGATTAGAATTTGGTGGTAAATGTTTGAGTCAGTGACTGCCTGAAGTCTGGACGCCGTAGACGTGAGCAGACGCTAAGTTTGGTCCTGGTGATGCTCAGCCAGGCCTCTACGGCTGCTGTCGTCAGGTCCTGCTGCTTCTTGGGGCATCTTCCCTTCAGCTCTGTCTTCAGCAAGACAAATGCCTGCTGAACTGGACTCAGGTGACTGACTTGGCCGTTGCAGCCTTAAAAACTCTTTGGTCGCTTTCTCAGCATGCTTGAGGTCAGCGTTCATCTGCACCATGAAGCACCGTCCAACGAGCTCTGCAGCATCCGGCTGAATAAGAGCAGATAATGTTGCCTGAAACACTTCACAGTTCATCCTGCTGCTTCTGTCAGCAGTCACATCTTCTACTAACACAAGAGAAGCAGCTCCACTGGCAGCCATTATACTATGATGCTGCCACCGCCATGCTTTGGACCTGGAGCAGCTCCTTCCCTTCTCCATCCTCTGCTCTTCCCATCAACCTGGTACGAGTTGATGTCTGTCTCATCCGTCCACAGGATGTTGTTCCACAACTGCACAGGCTCTTTAAGGTGTTTCTGACCAACTCTGATCTGGCCCACTGGTTTTGAGGCTCACCAGGTGTTTACACCTCATGATGAATGCTCTGTATATGAGGTCTTCTCTTTATTGGTGGCTGTGAAACAGATACTCTGCCTCCTGGAGAGTGACAGGGTTTTTCATTCCTCTGTCGTCCACCACACTGGTTTTCTGTGGTCCTCCAGATCTGTTGGCGTTGCTGAGCTCACCAGTGCCTTCTTTCTTTTTAAGAATGTACCAAACAGCTGACTTGGCCACATCGAGTGTCTTTGCTGTCTCTCTGATGAGTTTGTTGTGGGTTTTCAGCGTGATGGTGGCTTGCTTCACTGACAGCGACAGCTCTTTGGACTTCTTAGTGAACACCAGACCTTTTATCTGCTCCTTGTAAATGAAATAATGAGGGAACAACACACACCTGGAACACCTTACAGAGGCGGAGGCTCATATAAGGTGTGTTGCAGTTCCTACATTGTCCACCGGGTGTGGACGTAAACACCCTCAAACTACAGCTGGACGTCACTTTAAGCACATCTGGTTGTTTCCTTTCAAATCCACTGTGGTGGTTACACAGCTGGAATACTGGAAACAGTCCATGTCCAGATGTTTATGGACCTGACTGTACACACACACACACACACACACCTTCTGACCGTGACCTTCAGAGTCTTGCCAGAGGTCACGGTTGTCTCCTTCTGTCTCCTGTCAGATGAAGTCTTCTGCTCTTTATTCTCGGCTCTCTGCTGTCTCGGCCTTTTATGGGATTCACAGTTGGTTTAAGCAGCCAGTGTTTCAGTCCCACCCATCGATCGTGGCTCTAAAGGCAGCTACTGACGGATGTTTTTCTGCCCCTGATTCTGCGCTGATGTTTCTGTTCAGGGTAATGCAGCCACTAGAGGGCGCTATCACGTAGATGCTTCGTAACAGTGAACGTGTGACTGGATCAGTGGTTTGTAATCATCAGTGGACTGATCTTCCTCCTCCAGTGCCAATCATCCCGACCTTCCTCTATGCCATGGAGCACCCCAGCCCGGAGCCCCAGACCACCCAGCCCTCCCTGCTCCCTCTGCACGGCCTCAGTGCTTCCCGTCTGGGCACTGCGCCCTCACAGCTGCCCTTCTCAAACCTCCGGACCTCCCAGCCGTCTGAGCCGGCTCGACCGGTCCTGGGTACGGAGTCGGAGCAGCCTCCCTCCACCTTCCCTCCTCTGGTGTCCCTGTTCGATAACCAGACCTTCAGCCTGCAGCAGAGCCGGACCGAAGTGACGGTGAGCGCCGAGCCAACGGACCCGACCGGACCGACCACGGAGGCCAATGACACGGCTGTAGGTGGATTTACCTGACATGTGAACGATCAGTGATCATCGTCATCACTGATCCATCAGGTTCACAGTGTCTCCTCTCCTCTTATCTTCTCTCCTCTTGTCTCCTCTCTTTATCTCCTCTCCTCGTCTCCTCCTTCAGGAGTCCTCCTGCCTCCAGGACAGTGCTTTCCTGGAGGAGGAGAGTGTCCGTGTTGGTTTGCTGTTTGCATCCAAAGCTCTCGTCCAGCTGCTGATCAACCCGTTCGTCGGTCCGCTCACCAACAGGTACCTCCCCGTTGTTGTTGTTGTTGTTATTATTATTATTCTAGTGATCATGATTATTAATGTTGGTATTGATAAGGCAGATGAGCGTGACCTCCGCTCCTCTCTGTCTGTGCAGGATCGGCTACCACATCCCCATGTTCGCTGGTTTCATCATCATGTTTGTGTCGACCATCAGTAAGTCGCTGAGTTTAAATAAAGTTTGCCTGAACAGAAGCGCGTTTCTCTGAGCCGACGTGTTTGTGTTCTCCAGTGTTTGCCTTCTCAGGAACCTACGCTCTGCTGTTCTTCGCTCGATCTCTGCAGGGAATCGGCTCGTCCTTCTCCTCCGTGGCAGGTTGGAGCTTCAGCGCGTCACCGCTCACACAACAAACAGTGTTTAGCTGAATGATCACAGCTGTGATCAGAGTTAGAGGCTGAAGCAGCCTGAGGCAGCCTGAGGCAGCCTGAGGCAGGCTGAGGTTGGCTGAGGCAGGCTGAGGCAGGCTGAGGCTGGCTGAGGCAGGCTGAAGCAGCCTGAGGC
>NW_007579671.1:49571-57992 GCF_000690725.1 Stegastes partitus | reverse complement strand
GGTACGAAATCAGCGCTCAGGTCCTGTTTGTTTAACACAAAGCCCAAAAATAATAAGTTCAGTAAAACAAGAGCTAAATACACGTAAACATACAGCTATGTAAGTGTCGTAAGAACAAATATAAACGTTAGAGTAGAAAGCCACAGTGAGGTGTGCGTAGCAGCCAGACCGATGTAGTCTTGCACATATATGGATGAAGTGTTGACTGGAGCAACTGGTGCAGTCACCTACTAGGTTCTGATGAGCTCTGTGTGTTCAGGTCTGGGAATGCTGGCCAGCGTTTACACCAACGACGAGGAGAGAGGCATCGCGATGGGCGTGGCCCTGGGAGGACTGGCCATGGGAGTCCTGAGTGAGACGCTAGCACGCTGCATCACTGTGACATGACAGCTGAACACTGGCAGCCAGTCAGACACCTGCTTAGAGCCTCTACGGCTCAGTGTGAGGTGTACGGTTTAGTCCTGTCACTGGACCTTCCACTGATACACTGTATGGCCTATATCAGCTGTGGTCAGAGCTACAGCCGTCCTCAGGTGTGTTCATGCCCTCCCACTAACGGAGGAACACAGCAGCACACCTTAGTGGTTCAACAGAAATATTAAAAACCAGCCTGATGGACCCGTGAACTAGTATGTAGCTGAACAACCCTCTGAGCCAATCACTGCCATCAGGTGCTTCCTGTAGCTCTCAGTCAGACTTGTGCACCTGTTGACAGGTATTCTGGCTCTCATTGGTCCACCACAGTTTGGTTTCTTCAAATGATTCTTTCCAACCACAATTCAAAGCAACGTCTTATTTCACTGAATTGTACTTTAGCTAATGTTTATTTATTATTACTTTTCCAGTCTCTAGTTATTGGAGTGACTGTTGTGAGTTTTGCCTTTTCCTTCATGGGAGGGGATGAATCCATGTGAGGACGGCTGGATTCGCTGAATCACAGACACGTTCCACCAGCTACACTTCTGATGTTGTACATGGAGTGAAATATTACACATTTCTGAAACTGATGAGAAAGTCAAGCTGCAGATCAGAGTTCTGTGCTTATTCAGAGTTCAGTGTCTGAGGTTCGGCTGTTGAGAAGCTCTCATGCAGCTGTTCAGCATCCTGTGTGTGTTGTGTTTCAGTCGGAGCTCCGTTCGGCAGCGTGATGTACGACTTTGTGGGGAAGAGCGCCCCCTTCCTGATCCTGGCCTTCCTGGCTGTGTTCGATGGAGGTGAGACTGTAAACGTCAGCACAGGGCCGGGCTGCAGCTACACATCATCCACACTCTTAAATGGTCTTGGTGTTACTTTCTGGATGAACCAATCAGGTGTCTGGTCTGCAACATGTCAGAAACACAATGTGCATCAGGGTTTCCTCCAGTGTTTTGTCTTAAAATATTCAGGAGGAAAGAAACCAGGAAACATTCACATTTAAGAAGCTGCACTCGGACGGTTTTCATCAGAGAGTGACTCAGATGATGATGCACCAGTCAGAAGAAGTCAACCGCTGAGCTCTGTAGCTGTAAATCAGGAGACATTCTGATAATCAGGCAAAATGTCGACGCACTGAAAGCCGCTCAGGTGGTTTTGGGCTGCTGAGGAATCGTCTGAGTGTCCAGTCTGGATTCAGCTGTCCCACAAAGTGGTGCATCACAGTTTCCTCAGATGGCTTGTTTTGTCCAAACGCAGTCAGTTTGCTGTGATGGAGACCAGAAAACATTCACACTGAAGGAACCTCATTTTGTAAAGACTCCCACTGATTTGTTGGACTGTCAGAATCTTCATTGTAATGGTTGATGGCTGATGGATTCTCCGTGGCGGCTCTCGTGGTGACTGGTTCTCTTCATTTGTGTTGCAGCGTTGCAGCTTTGCATCCTGCAGCCGTCAAAAATCTCTCCTGGGGTGAGTTCGCCTTCAGTGACTCTGATCTGTCGTCGTGTCACAGCCGTGGTCGAGACATGATGTTCAGGCAGAGGTGCTGCTACATGACAGTAATGAAGGAGGGTCAGAAGACACGTCTACGAATCCCACAACAGCAGCTCCTAGAAGCTCCCAGTTCCCTGATTTATAGTTTGTAAGCTGCTGATGAACATCACAACCACGACGTAGGTCTCAAGGTCATGATCAGGACCCATCAGTTCCAGCCTGCTGGTGTCATAAACGGGCTTCGTTATCACTGGTGGTGCAGCGTTATGAGCTCGTACATGAGTAGCTGGTGGTAAACAATGAGCACGTCGGGCCTGACTGCTGCGTTTACCAGCTGGACAGAAACACCGTCTGTTGGTTCTGTCTAGAACCGGAGCCCTGACTGGAGCTCATCAACCTCCTCAGAGTCTCTGTCATGGTCCCACCATGCTCTCTGCTGCCACCACGACCTGGAGTCTGAGTGACAACTCCTCTGGTCTCTACTGCAGTGGTTCTCAAGCTGGGGGTCGGGGCCCCCATGGGGGTCCCAAGATAATTCCAAAGGGTTGTCAGATCATTGTAGAAAAATAAACACAAAGCCTGCATTTGTCAGATAAATGTGTATCAGGACTGTCAGAATGAAGGCCGTATACCTGTTCCCACTCCTCTTTGAACTTATCATGATTTGATTATGTGATGACATTTTTCTTCTTTAACGCTCTTTTAAAATTATTTTCTTTAGTTTTTCTATTTTTTTTCACTTTCATTTGTTTGAAATTCATTCATTCATTCATTCATTCATTCATTCAAAAGAAAATGTTAAAGAGATGAATCTGTGGAATTAACACGTTCACTTTAGCGCATTACCGCATGAACAACAGAGTTATTGCTCACAAGATATGAGGAATTCAAATCGGGGGCTCACAAACACAAACTGATGCCATCTCTGGGATCGTGGCTCAAATAGTTTGAGAACGGCTGCTCTACAGGGTTAAACAGTGAGAGGCTCCACCTGGTGGAACAACCAGGTACTACAGCTGGTCTATTGTCTGGGACAATCAGATCTGAGATACTAATCAATACTACATGAGATACGATTTGGGCCAACAAATCTTAACCGGGACATCCCGGTTAAGAAGAAAATGTTTTAAACCTGTAATTTACCAGAAACATGAAAAGCAGGAGGTTGTTCTGGAACATCTGGTTTCAGTGGTGAAGCTCAGGTTCTTCTGGGTCGGGACGTCCAGCTTCAGCTCATGTTTGTGTTTCAGAGTGTGGAGGGAACGCCGCTACTG
The DNA here is from genome assembly GCF_000690725.1 of Stegastes partitus. Lineage (NCBI taxonomy): Eukaryota > Metazoa > Chordata > Actinopteri > Pomacentridae > Stegastes > Stegastes partitus. Next base: position 54,810 of record NW_007579671.1, on the reverse strand, counting down.
ACGCTGCTGAAAGACCCGTACATCCTCATCAGCGCTGGTAAGAAGCTCCATATGTTCAGACACAAACTCCTGACAGAATGCCTGGCTCAGCTGGAGGATGGTCCAGGTTCAGATCACAGCCCAGTGAAGGCATGGCGACACTTGTGTTCTTGGATGTGTTTACAGTAGTTCTGCATGTCTCTGTGGTCCTTTGTGTGTCCTCTAGTCCGTTTTGTTGTCAGGCTGGAAACAGAACAGTGGTTCATGTTAAAATCCAGTTAAGTGGAAAGCTGCAGAGAGCTCCTCACTGTTTACGGGGACATGAGCCATACAATGTTTAAGTTATGGATGTTTGGAGTCGTTGAGACTCATTTTTGTCTTCCAAATTATTCTAGACGTTTTTTAAGTCATTAGTTTGTGTTATTTTGGACGTATTTTGTGTGATGTTGGAGGAAAACCTGTCATATTGATCAGTTTGAAGTAATTTTGAACAGATTTGTGTTATTTTGGACCAATATTGTGTAACTTTGAACATTTCTGTTTGGAGTCATTTTTATCTTTTTTTCATTCTGGACAGCTTTGGAGTGACTTTTACACTCTTTTATAAACTAATTTGAACGCCCACGCAGGGATCCACCTTCACACTGGGCTGCTGAGTTTCCCTGACTCAGGCTCAGGTGATTTCTGCTGCGTCATGCTCTGGTTTGTCCTCGTTTTCCTGAATCTCCAGCGGGGAGAGCAAAGTCAGCCTGACTCAGCAACACGCTAGAGGCAGGAATAAAGTGGACGAGGACCAGCCATCTGCCTCACACTCTGTAGTCTGACCGCTCAGGATTCAACAGCAATGTGTTGTCTGGCTGCTCACCTGCAGGCTCGCTGTGCTTCGCCAACATGGGCGTGGCCATCCTGGAGCCCACGCTGCCCATCTGGATGATGCAGACCATGTGCTCCCCGAAGTGGCAGCTTGGTACGGCCCACAGTCTCCCCCATATCCTTCCTTCCTTCCTTCCTTCCTTCCTTCCTTCCTGTGACTCTTTCATCCTTCAGACTTTCTTGAAGCTTTTTCAGAAATGTGTCAACTTACAATCAGGAACAAGATGAAGCTAGTGTTTGAAGTTGTGAACATGTACTGTGTGTGTGTGTGTGTGTGTGTGAGGCGCTGCCTCTTACAGGTGTGTTGTGTTGCAGGTATGGCCTTCCTCCCTGCCAGTGTCTCCTACCTGATCGGAACAAACCTGTTTGGAGTTCTGGCCAATAAGATGGGACGGTCAGTGTTGTTTGTCTCTGTTTGGGCACGCCTGGATATCACCACACCACCATGTCCAAAAACTCAATGTTAACCTAGGAAAGTTTCAGCAGTCTAGATATCACCACACAAATGTGTCAAATACCTGGTTGTTATTGCAGAAACGTGGCCAAAAACCTGTCGAGGAGGTCACAAAAGTGTGAACAACCAGGATGTCAATGCACAAAAGGTTAAAAATCTAAATATTATTGCACCAAAATGTCAAAAACCTGGATATTACCACAAAAATGGGTAAAAAAACTGATATTTCTGCACAAATGTGTAGGAAACCTGAGGCGTCATTTATCATCAGAGCGTGCAAACATTCCCACACAAAATATGGAGTTTATCAACTTGTACTTATACTTCGGAATGTGCGTAAATATACGCACACCTCTGACCATGCGTACGAATGCCATACCTCCCCTGGTCCCAGCCTACATCCAGTTGGGTGCCATACCTCCCCTGGTCCCAGCCTACATCCAGTTGGGTGCCATACCTCCCCTGGTCCCAGCCTACATCCAGNTGGTAGTGGTCGTGGTAGTAGTAGTAGTAGTAGTAGTAGTAGTGGTAGTAGTGGTAGTAGTAGTAGTAGTAGTAGTAGTAGTAGTAGTGGTAGTAGTAGTACTAGTACTAGTAGTAGTGGTAGTAGAGGCTTCACACCGAGGCTCCAGTGTGGTCAGCTGAAGACATTTCAGTGACAAACTGGGTGAGGGTTGGGTTCGCTCCATGTTAGTGAGAAGTGTTACTAGTTAAACTAGTGAAGCTGCTGTTTGTAGGGGCAGGCCCGACCAACGCTGACTGGGTTCTGTGTGGCCTGGTTTTGGTCCAGTCCTCAGGAGCAGAACAACAGAAAGAGCTGCAGATGTAGCTCCTGTCCAGGAGAAACAGCGAGCAGAGCAGAAGCAGCAGGTGATGGTCGGCCTTTCTGACTCTGTGTGACGCCTCTTCCTGTCGCTGCTGCTTGTTGTTGGAAACCCGAGCGCCTGCGTCCTGATTGGTCAGCTCAGTAAAAACAGATGATGTCACTGAGCTCACCTGGAGCGTCTCGGACAGGTTCAGTCCTCTGGTGTTTGGTTTTAACATCAGGCCAGAGCTGCAGGTCTCCACACGCCAGCAGGAAGACAGTGTGTGTTTCTGTGATGTCGCCGCCAAGCTGTGTGTGTGTGTGTGTGTGTGTGTGTGTGTGTGTGTGTGTGTGTGTGTGTGTGTGTGTGGAGTCATTACACAGCGATTAGACTGATCACAGATCAGAGGCAGCTGCCTTCAAAGCTGCAGAGGAAACATTTCTGCTTAATACACCGTCAATTACACACAGATTACAGGTATTGATCCACTGTGTGTGTGTGTGTGTGTGTGTGTGTGTGTGTGTGTGTGTTGCAGGCCATCATCGACCAGGAGTGTGTGATGCACAGGAAGAGCTACAACACACACAAGGAGAGCCGAGAGTTTCCTCTGAGCGACTACAGCGAAGAGGACCAGGAGGACCAGGAGGAGGAGACCGAGGAGTGATGCTGACACACACACACACACACAGATACACACACATATAGATACACACACACACACACACACACACACACACACAGATACACACACATATAGATACACACATATAGATACACACACACACACACACATATAGATACACACACAGACACACATACAGATACACACAGACACACACACCTACACATACACACAGATACACACATACAGATACACACACAGACACACACAGACACACACACCCCCAGGTCCATGTTGTGTTGTTGTCTCCATGTGTTCCTTGGGTCAGACGTGTTGTTGACGTCCTGGTTCCCTGTAAACCTCCAGCGGTTCTGATCCGGTCCACTGATGAAGCCTGACCAACCACAGCAGACGGCTGGCTAAGCCCCGCCCCTCCCTGTTGGCAGACAATCACCATCACTGTCCATCAGCGGACAGGGCCGGACTCCGCAGTGTGAGAGCTCACCTGGGCAGCATCACTGAAGCGTCACCTGGTTACAGACTGCATCTTCTCTCAGTAATCAGATTACTTCTCACCGTATGACATTACCTCTGATAAAAGATTACCAGCTACCAGTTCACATCCACAGATTAGCTTCAGGCTCAGCAGCAGGAGCTAAAGTCAGGCCTTCCTTACCTCCTGAGCTTCTCTGGTTCCTTCAGACTCAGTCCTCCTCAGCATGGAGGAGACCAGAGTCCACTANCATAACGCCATAAACATGAGTGGAGCCACAGACTGCACCCACATCGCATTCAAAGCAGCATCACTAATGAGTTTAATTACATTATTAGAAAAGGGTTTCATTCAACCAACGTCCAGATAATCTGCGCTGCACATTTGTGGCTATCCAACGTTGTTGCCGGCAGCCTGGAGGAACACGACTCATTCATTGAGCAGAACAGTTCTGTGGGTCTCCAAGCAGGAGCTGCTGAGGACGGCTGGCTTATTGGTGAGTGTCACAGAGTGGAGATGTTTCAGCTGGACTTAGTCTGGTTATTAAACATGTCATCTGCAGTGATCAGGGTTATCCACTGGGTGGACGTTGGTATGAACTCGTCCTCCTCCAGTTGCATCAGTTCTCTTTTATGGGCTCTTTTTAAACATTCTGCCGGCGATCTGTCCTCTGACCAACAGGAGTAACTGTGGTGGTTATCTTGTCCCAGGCAGCGTTTCTCCTTTCACTGCTCATCCCAACATTAATGCACCAAACAATAGTCTCTGGTTTGCTAAAACCTCGCTGACGAGTACCTCGATCTCAGTTTCAGAAAAGTTCCTCTTCGTCGTCCTTTTTGCCACGATGATGACGACAAGTGAGGAAAAGAAACCTTCACTTGTTAATAAAGAGGTGTGTTGCTGCCGTATGTGGTGATGTGGAGGCGTTCCTGAAGGCAACGAGCACGGAGGTTAAGAACCAGTGGGATCTACCAACACTGATGATACCACCCCCGTACGCACGTTTGATAAATACAGATTTCTTTGTACTTACACTCTAAATTTCATGCGTACGACAGAATTTAGAAGCTTTTCTAGGCACTGATGATAAATGAGGCCCCTGGATACTGACGTGTCGTTTAGGAGTTAATGTTGTGATCGAAGCGGGTTGATCCTGGAAACGTCCCATCATGCCTCAACTGAGTATCTGCAGGGAAAAGAAGCCTCATCAAGTCCAAGTTTGATGGGCTGTTGGTGGCTTAAAACCAACAAGTCATGAGTGTTTGAACAGATCCACCAGGTATCAGGAGACCTGTACGGCAGAGCCTCTGTCTGAAGGGAAGCATTGCTGCTTAAAGCCAGTCAAACAGAGACATGAAACAACTATAAAGTGATGAGTCACCAAACTTTGGACTTGGTGAGTAATTAACAGAAGACTTGGTTTAGGTTCGGGTCAGGATGAAGGTCCTGCAGACAGAAGTGCAAATGTCTGTTTCAGTTTGTGTCTTCACAGTTGAGAGTAAAACACCTTTAATGATGACGAGCTGTGTTTCTGTAGCACCGCCGGTATAACCGTACAGATAAACCCTGTCTGAGCTGACTGGGCAGCGCCGCCTCTGAACTTCACCAACACGCTGGAAAACACAACTTAAGCTCTCCTCTCCGGTTTTTAAGCTCACGCTGATGAAATTGTGCTGCGGTTCAGTTCACACGAGGAAGACGTTTCCTGGGAATCCGTCCAGCTGTTAAATCAGCAGATTAACTCTTCTGGAAAGTGGATCTTAAATCCTGTTCAGACCTGATCCTGGAGTTTTCTGGTAAACTGCTGGCGGTTTCTGTGTCTCCAGGTGGCTCTGCTCCATGTTGGGGATGTTCATCGTCGGCATCAGTCTGCTGTGTGTGAGTACAACATCATCCATTCATCTGTTCATCCATCCATTCAGTAGTCCACCTGTTCTCCACTCTGCCTGCTCAGCCACTCGTCATTTAGTCTCTTGTCTTTATGTCCCACCGTAATCCTGACAGTCATCCAT
>NW_007579671.1:45647-47978 GCF_000690725.1 Stegastes partitus | reverse complement strand
AGTAATCTGTCCATCCAGCCTGTCATCCATTTATCTAATCACCAATTCATTCATTCATTCATGTTCCAATCCTTTGTCCATCCATCCAGACATCACTCAGTAAATGCGATTCACTTCATTCATCCATTCATCGGTCCAGTAACGTGTCCATTTATGAAGGCATGAGGTGAGCTTTGTTTCATGTCCTTCCCTCTCATGTCGGCAGCAGTAACGTGTTGGTTTGTGTCTGTCAGGTTCCTTTTGCCACCAGCATCTACGGCCTGATTGGACCAAACGGAGGTCTGGGCTTCGCTATCGGTGACTACACTCTGATTTATGTCTGACGCTGAGCTGCCAAAGGGCACAGGTCCCCTGTTCAGGACATGTCCCTCATTGCTCTCTGACGTTAGGTTGACGTTTACACTGAGGATCAAAGTTTTAATGTTTGCTGCCAGTAAAAACATGAACTTTTGCGTTTCTTTTGTTTTCTGTGTGGCGATGAAACAAACTGTGAATTAGTTTTGTCGGAGGTTTTCCTTTCAGAGAAATCATGTGAGAACTTCTGTTGAGCTCAGGGGACCCTTCAGAATCGTAAAGTTCTGCTGCTAGCGCTTCTTTAAGTTACGCTGCTTCTGTTTGTTTTACAGAAATTAAATTACTCTGACAAATTGTTAGAGTGAAGAAGTTTTCCCGTTTCAGCATGAACCTCCTGTCTGCTGCTTTTCACGAAGCAAAGCTTCATAGCTGAATAACAACAAACTCTTTCAAAGGTGTTTTGTCTGTAAATTGTTCCTCCTTTTATAGGAGAAACAAAACACTGTAAAAATCTAGTGCAGGTTGTTTTAATGTAGCTGCCTCATAGAACAATGCTTTCTAAAAACAATTCAAGGACTTTTACATTAATTCTTCTTGGGAAATTTACCATCAAAATACCTTTTTCCACTTCAGAAGCTTCTTTTTTTCTAATGTTCAGGTTCTCTATTCAGACATGTCGAGTGTGGTTTTTTATTACCTGACAGTTTCGGCGACAAACGCTCGCCTTCTTCAAAGATGACATTTCATTCATTTGTTCGACCTGTGGCAGTCGGCTGATAAGCAGGAGGCTGCAGATTGTAAAACACACAGACTCAGACTAAACTTTGAAGATTCTTTTTTCAGATACCAAATTATTCATCGTTGTTGTTTAGATTTGTGTCAAACTGTTGACTTGTAAGTTGTCCTGAAGGTTTCAGGGATGTTCAGGAGAAATTTCCATCCAATTCGGTAAAAAACAAGTTAAATCACAAGTAGAAAAGTATACCGAGCAGAGCTTTGGGATTTTAAGAGGTCCAACGAACTTAAAGTTTGAACTGGGAGGATCCAGTGGGTTGTTGTGAAAGGACCCTTTATCATATCTGTGATGAGTTGTGCTGCTTCCTCCAGGTATGGTGGACTCCTCCATGATGGCCATCATGGGCTACCTGGTCGACATCCGCCACGCCTCCGTCTACGGCAGCGTCTACGCCATCGCTGATGTGGCGCTGTGCATGGGCTTCGCTATAGGTAGCAGACACACTCACCACTCGAAGGGGAATTGATGGGAAAAATACATTGTTTACTTGTGACCTTAAGATAAAGATAGCAGAAGTAGCTCAGGTAGCTTTGTCATGTTCAGGAAGTAGGCTGAAGGGAAATGGAGCACTGTACTCAACAGCTGTGTTTGTGTTGTTCCAGGGCCGTCCACAGGGGGCGCTCTGGTCCAGGCGGTGGGCTTCCCCTGCCTCATGGTGTTCATCGGGGTCATCAACATCCTGTATGCTCCGCTCTGCATCTTGTTACGCAACCCTGCAGTCCGAGAGGAGAAAATGGTAAATATACACCTGAGATATGAGGTGAAGGCACTGTCGTCTGTTGCTCTGTTCTAGCTAACTAGCAGCTAGCTGGTGTTAGCTACCTAGCAGCTGTCTGGTGTTGACTAACTAGCACCTAGCTGGTGTTGACTAACTAGCAGCTAGCTGGTGTTAACTACCTAGCACCTAGCTGGTGTAAGCGAACTAGCACCTAGCTGGTGTTAGCTACCTAGCAGCTAGCTGGTGTAAGCTAACTAGCACCTAGCTGGTGTTGACTAACTAGCACCTAGCTGGTGTAAGCGAACTAGCACCTAGTTGGTGTTAGCTAACTAGCACCTAACTGGTGTTAGCTACATAGCAGCTGGCTGGTGGAAGCTAGCTAGCACCTAGCTGGTGTTAGCTACCTAGCAGATAGCTGGTGTACGCTAACTAGCACCTAGCTGGTGTTAGCTAACTAGCAGCTAGTTGGTGTAATCCAACTAGCACCTAGCTGGTGTTAGCTACCTAGCAGCTGTCTGGTGTT